>NW_024506993.1:1278862-1468710 GCF_017590055.1 Onychostruthus taczanowskii | reverse complement strand
ACCCGCCGCCGCCGAGTAGCGCCGCGCCGCCGCCTCCCGCCCGTCCCCGGCAGCCCGGCCGGCGCTGCAGCCGCAGCCCGCGGTGCCGGGGGTCCCGGCGGCCGCCGCCGTTCCCGTTCCCACTGCCAGCAGCAGCAGCGGCAAGAGGCAGCGGCGGGGCTGGCTGGGCGCGGCCATGTTGGCGGTGGGGCCACGTGCCGCTCGAGGTCATGTGACCAGGAGCTTCTTAAAGGGACCGCGCCGCGCCCTGAGGGGCGGGACCGGGGCTGTCCCTTTGTGTCCTTCCCTGTCCTGTCTGTGTCCCTCCCTCTCCCCAATGTCCCTCTCTGTCCCCTTGTGTTCCCCCCATCCCTCCTGACCCCACTGTCCCTCCCTGTCCCTCGTGTCCCTCTCTGCCCCTTCATGTCCTCTCCTGACCCCACTGTCCCTCATGTCCCTCTCTCTCCCCACTGTCCCTCTCTGCCACCTCATGTCCTCTCCTGATCCCACTGTCCCTCTCTTTCCTCTCCTGACCCCACTGTCCCTCCCTGTCCCCTCATGTCCCTCGCTTTCCTCCCCTGACCCCACTGTCCCTCCCTGGCCCTCTCTTTCCTCTCCTGACCCCCCTGTCCCTCCCTGTCCCCTCATGTCCCTTGCTTTCCTCTCCTGACCCCACTGTCCCTCCCTCTCCCCTCATGTCCCTCCCTCTCCCCTCATGTCTCTCCCTGTCCCTCATGTCCCTGTCTTTCCTCTCCTGACCCCACTGTCCCTTCCTGTCCCCTCATGTCCCTCTCTTTCCTCCCCTGACCCCACTGGCCCTCCCTGGCCCTCTCTTTCCTCTCCTGACCCCACTGTCGCTCTCTGTCCCCTCATGTCCCTCTCTTTCCTCCCCTGACCCCACTGTCCCTCCCTGGCCCTCTCTTTCCTCTCCTGACCCCACTGTCCCTCCCTGTCCCCTCATGTCTCTCCCTGTCCCTCGCTGTCCCTCCTGTCCCTATGCACAGTGGTTCCTGCAGAGCCTGTGCTGTGATGGCTCTGGAGCAGGGCCCTGCTGAGCCCTCCCAGGTCCAGAGAGCTCCGAGAGGGGAGCTCAGCAATCCATTGAAAGATCTGAAATGCCCACGGGAATGTCAGCCGTCCGTAAAATACCTCCAGTGTCCACACAGGTGTCTCATAAAGGGCATGTTCCTTCCCTGAAGGGTGCTTTGGGATTCCCCCTCTCCATCAGGGAATCACAATTCCTGCGTTCTCCTTCATTTCTCCCACAGTTCACTGTAGTTGTTGGAGACTCTGTAAAATCTTTACTTTCTTGTGGGAGCTTCTGCTCAGAGCTGTCAACAGAACAGATCTTCTGCATCATCCCCCATGCCGAAATAAACCTTTACTCATCCTGCGGGATATTAATTCAAAATACTCCATGTAATTTTGGCTTATACTTGCAGCAAAGAGAAGCGTGAGTGAAGGAGGGGTGTTATGGTTTGGTGTGTGGTGCTGAAAGGAGCTGCGCTGCTCTGTGAAGGTTTGGTGTGTAAAATGGCAGTGCTGGGAGGCCTCGCAGGGATCAATCCCAACTATCCATCATGAGTCCCTTTTGCCTTGTGACGTGCTCCAGAAAAGCATCAGAGTGCGGGAAAACAAATGAGTGCAAACTTAATTATACAACCAACCCTTGCTGCTTTGGGGTCGGAAAATGGAAATATTCCTTTTGCATTGATGTGGCAATCTTTGCCCTTTGTTAAGGCATGAATGTCTGTGAAAATGAGAGTTAAATCCAACTTATTTTCTTCTGCTAAATGTTTCCCAACACAATTCACTGAAGCGAGAGCAAAAGGTAAGCATCCAAATTCTACAGACTTCTAGAACTGAAACCAGGTTATCTGTCAGGATAACCTCCCCTTAATAAAGCCCTGGGATTCTGGCCGTGTGGTGCTGGAATTCAGGAAAACCAGCTGATTTCCAACGAGCTGGGACAGCTCTCTAGTGTATCCTGCCCACTGCTTCTCATGGCTCCTTTTCCTGGAATTCTGTGCATCATTTGTGTACCTCCATCAGGAGGGTTCATGTTCCTTACTCTCCCCAGAGAACAGATGAAATAATTACAATTTGCTTCTGAGCAACATCCAGCTTCCACTCTGAGACCCTGAGGACTTGGAGAACTTTTGCTGCTGTGGATCCTTTTGTGCTCAGCCGCACAGGCTTTAGTTTTTCTCTCTCCTCACACCGAGTCCCTACGCTTCTGATCTTGCTGTTATTAAAATGTGATGGGAATGAGAGATTTTCCAGCACTTCATGAGAGGCTGAAGTGTTCCAGCGTTTGTCAGGAGTGCCTTTCATCCCTGAGTGCCTGCATGGATCCTCTAAGGACAGGGAGCTTCTGGGATCATCCTCCCCGTGAAACCAGCCATGAGCAAGAGGAGACAGATTGATCCTCACAGTTCTGGAATATCTTCTGCTCTCGTTTTTCTTCCAGGGCTGGTGAGCTGCAGCTGACAAGAGACAAAACCAAAACAGCAGAGACAAAACCCAAGCAAAGCCACCCGGCAGGCTGGAGGTGCAATGTTTCCAAAACAGCCAATGGTTAGCTGCAAATTTGTCAACACAAAACAAGACAATAGAAATAAAAAGCAAATAAAAGACTTCACATTTCATTTTAACATCTTTCATCAGTGCTGAATTTCCATAATTGCTAAAAATAAAGTAGGAGTGGAGCAGAACAAGGTTTGAAAAGGAGAAAAAAACCAAAGTACTCCAACAGCAAACAATAAAAATCCCTCACAAGTTGTTTTCCTGTGACTGAAACCACATGTGAAATTGGGCCAAACATTCATAGTGCAGCTCCCAGGGCTGAAGTGATACCTACCAAGTAGTGTTTTTTCACTCTTTCCTCTCTGAATCCTTGAGTACATTCCCGTGACCCTCCGGGGGTGTGTGGGCTCCAAGCCCAGCCCTCCTGTAGGTCCCATTGTCAGGGAAAATTCCTGTAAGGGAATACCCTGGTCCTTCCCAAGGTGACCTTTCCCACTCCCACACTGCCCTACAATTTTACCTCTTTTCAGTGCTGTAAGATTATAGGAGCCTCATGAGCTCACAGTGCCTGCAGCAGCAGCAGCAGCCCAGAGCAAGCTCCTGAAGATGGAAATGTTCTCCTGCTTTGGGAACTTCCATTATATTCCATTCCATTATATTATTCTTGTCTTTGCCAGCACGCCTTCAAATCTAGCAAGTTCTTTGCAGAGCTTGGTCAGTATTTTTGGCTGAAGGCCCAAAAAATTGGTGAGGGGCCGTCAGAGTATGTAATGACAGGACAAGGGGGAACGGATTCCAGCTGACAGAGAATAGGTTTAGGTTGGATATTAGGAAGAAATCGCTCCTGTGGGGGTGGGGAGGCCCTGGCACAGGGTGCCCAGAGAGAGCAGCTGTGGCTGCCCCATCCCTGGGAGTGTCCAAGACCAGGCTGGATGGGGCTTGGAGCAGCTCAGACCATTCTGGGATGCTATGAGCTCCTCAGCCTCTGAAGAACTGACCAAGACCCAGAATCAAACACAGTCCAGAAGCGAAATTGTGGCCTTTGGTATTTGTGGGGAGGAATGTCTCCAGAGGGGCAGACTCCACTCCCTGGGCATTCCGTTCCCGTGCTCTCCCCCAGTGCTGCTGCCGGGATTTATCCCTGTGCTAGAGCTATTTTAAGGCACGCTGTTTGCAGAGCTGCTCGAGGTGCTCAGCAGGCACAGCTCTGCCCCTGGCTCTGGTGACAGCCCTTCTGTCACTGCCCTGGAGCCGCTGCAGCCACTCACAGCCTCCGCCTGCTGAAGCCATCCAGAGATTAGATTTGATTACACAAGAATTCATTAGGATTATCTAATGATATTAGGCACCACTACTCTGCCAAATTCCTGATGAGTAATGGCTTGTAGTATTGCAGCCATGTAGGAAACCCATAAAACTCTGTTCTCTGACCTTCGCTTCAGTTCCTGAGTCACGGGCTTCAGCTGCTGCATACCCTCGCTCCAGAGCCCCAGCTCCAGCTCCTCCGGAGGTATTTTAATGGAGTGCCAGTGCAGGGGAAGTTGTGTTGATTTCAGACTGGCTCATCTGGGCTTGTTTCCATTTACCAGCTCCTCCTGCTGCTGTAGAGAGGGAAACAAGCGAGGAGCCGGGCACCATTCCTACCTGTTACCCACGGCAGCACGTGGGTGTGGGTGACAGCGGAGGGAACTGTTTCCTTCACCTAAATCCCAATTAAAGCAATACAGTTGTTCTGCAGACAAACATTGCACCCACCCCTGTACAGCTCTGGGCGCTGCCAGGCAGCCACAGAGGGCAGGAAAATCAGGGTGTAACTGTGGGGAATAACCTCGGCTAATATTTAAGGATAAATAATTACATAATACAATAAATAAATGAAATATTACTATTTTTTTTATTCGTTGCTGGTCATTCTGGCTGAAGTTGTGCTGTCTCGTTAGGGATACCCCTGTGCTGTAATTTTAGTGAAGAGGAGCTCCAGTGACACTCGCTATTTCCAGAGTTTGGAGCGATCCTGCAGAACAGCCGGGACTCTGCTCAGCCAAGGGCTCGCACCTGAGTCACGGCACAGGTGACAGCACCCGGGCAGGCAGGTGCTCACCTCAGCCCGACCTTCCCGCTGTTCTGCGCTCCCCAAACAGCGCTGGCACCTGGTTTACACAGGGTTTACTCTCGCAGCCTGTCCCCGGTACCCCCGTACGCTGGTCCCCCGCTCGCTCCAGGGCTCTGTGCGGACCCCCGGAACAAAACACATCCACGTCCCCAACCGGGGGTCCATCCCCGTCCCGGACCACACGGACCCGGGGGTCCATCCCCATCACTGTGATGGCTCCATCCCCGTCCCGGACCGCACGGACCCGGGGGTCCATCCCCATCACTGTGATGGCTCCATCCACGTCCCGGACCGCACGCACCCGAGGATCCATCCCCATCCCGGACCGCACGGACCCGGAGGGTCTCCGCTGTCCGCTGCCCCCGCCCGGAGCGCGGCGCGGGGCACGCTGGGAGCTGTAGTTCTGCAGGACGCGCCCCCGCGGCAGCGCGGCGGTGGCGGGACTCGGTTACCCAGCGTGCCTGGCGGGTTATTTAAGGCGCGGCGGCGGGCGCGGAGCGCAGTGACCATGTGGACGCGCAGCTAAGGCGGCGGCGGGCGCAGCCTCCGGGAGCGGGACCGGGAGCGCCGCCGGAATGGAGCTGCCGAGCCGTCCATAGCCCGCGCCGCCGCCTCCGCAGCCAGGTACGGCCGGGAGAGAGCGGGCACGGCTGGGCAGGGAGGGAGGCGGTGAATGGTCGTTGGGGCAGCCCCGTCCCGCAGCCCGAGGGACGCGTCTTGGTGCTGGGTGGTGATACCCGGGGATGCAGCCCGTTGCTAGGCGGGGATACCCGGGAATGCAGCCCGCTGCTGTGCAGGGATGCATTCCCGTGCTCGGCGGGGATGCCCGGCCGCCGCAGCCCCGGCGGGACCGGGCAGAGCCCCCTCCGCCGTGCCGGAGCGGGGTCCCGTCTCCGGCAGCACCGCGGGCTCGGCCCCGGAGCTGCGCGTCCGCTCCAACTTTCCCCGTGTTTGTGCCCCCGTGCTCGGGGCTCGGCTGCGAGGGATGTTTGGCGTTATGTAAACACTTGTGAGCGCCGATGGGGACTTGGCTATGGGCGATCTTCCTCTTAAATGGTCAAAAAGCGGGCAGCTGTGGGTGGATGTTTCGGAGGGTCCCGCTGACTGGCCTGACAGGCCAAATATTTGGCTGTTTCCTGGACTACGATAACTGGACTTCGGCGGGGGAAGGGGTGGGGGCACATGTGCATTCCCCATGCGTGTACGTGGGATGTGCCCCAGTCCCGAGCGGCTTCACGGCTCCGTGCCCAGCGCCCATGTCCTGCGGGTTGCTGGGGGCTCCTCGGGGGGCACGGGCTCCCTGTCCTCTTGCTGGGCAGGCTTTTCCCGCAGGGAAAACGCTCCATGTAGCGGGACCAGCTGGGGCTGCCTCAGCCCTTCCCCTCCCTGCCCCAGGTGGGTTCGCTCTGGCCGCCAGGAGTTTGTCTAAAACGACTCCAACAGGTGAAAGGCTGGAGTTGAATTTATCGCCGTGCAGCGGTTCTGTGCCTGCTGAGCCGCAGATGGATTGGGCTGCGGTCCTGCTGCTCACAAATCAGGAAGGGAGAACGTGGCTAATACAATCCAGATCTTTGCCTGATGAAGATTTAGTGACTGCGGGTCGTGTGGGGAGTAGCGTGTGTGGGAGCCGCTGGTTTTATTTATTAGTGAGGCTCGGTACCTGTGCATGTGTTTTATTTCTTAAAGTGTGTTCAGTTATTTGCCTTTGAGGCTGTTTTGCTGGGCTCGGAAATTAGCCTGGTATCCCAGGAGTGCCAGAGGACTGGCAGACTCCGAGCCCAGGCCAGAGGCCCGTGGTGGAGCTGTTTTCCTTGCAGGGCTCAGCTGTGGCAGTGCCATGTGAGGCCAATATCCCTTCCTTCCCCTCAGTGCTTCCTCTGTGGCCACGTTAATGGGCACTGGATTTCTCATTGTTTTCTTTTCTGTGCCTTAATTTACACCAATTTCCTCACACAGCAAGTATGGCATGCTCTAAGTGCTGGTGTAAGTCCTTAAGCAATAGCAGCATTGCAGGGTGCCGTGGCTGGAGCAGAGCTTTGGCTGCCCAGCCCTGGCTGCTCAGTGAGGGCAGAAAGCTGGTGGCATCCCTCAGGCCAGAAATTCAGGGTTAACAGGACACGTGGTGAAACAAACGTGGGAATTGACCACTGTGGGACTCAGCAGCCTGAGCTGTGTGAAGCTGTAGTGCCTCAACCAAAAGAAGGAATCGCTGTGAAAACAAAACTACAGTTGCAGTATGTTTCAAAACAAGCTGATGCTGAGCTGATTATTTCTAATGTTTTCTTTAAGCTGCCTTTTGTTTGTCAATAGCAGGGGTTTTTCTTGTTAAAATACCTTATTTCCCCGGGATTAAAGTGTTTGCCTAGATGAGGGATTTTTTTCCCCCATCTGCTTGTTTTGCAGAGTTGATTAAGCCTTGAAAACAGTTTCCTCTTACCAGGTTTCATAAATTAGGAAGTAAACAAACAGGAGTAACTTTGGTTTGCCTTTGCAATCGTGGGGTGGAGCTTAGCTCGGGGAAATGGTTTTTATGAGATGTGCTAATGCTGAGCACCATCGTTGGAGGGTGGAGGAGGCCTTAGTGAGGATCTAGGAGGGAGAGCATCTGGTTTATTTCTCTGATGGTTGGTGGAGCTGCAGGTTGGGATGAATGGAGCTGTCCTGGGAGTGATGAACAGGGTGTGTGGGGGGGTGTAAGGGACAGTTGTGATCTCTGGTTGTACATGAGAAGTGTAATTTTGGGAGCAATTCTTCACTGAAAGGGCTGTCAGGCATCGGCAGGGGCTGCCCAGGGAGGCTGTGGAATCCCCTGGAGGTGTCCAAGCAACTCTTGGATGTGCTCAGAGCTCTGGGCTGGGGACGAGGTTGGGCTCGATGATCCTGGGAGTCTTTTCCAACCTCAGTGGTTCTGTAACATGATCTTACCCACAGCACCATCAACCCTCTCATGTTCCCTCAACAAACCTGTTTGTAGTCTAGAAAATGCACAAATTGAGTTAAAGTGCAGAAATAATCTCAAGTCCTGGCAGCTCACAAGTGAGGCCATTGCAGCTGAGGGGGAGAGCTGCAAACCACGATGTGCTGCTGTTGTGTGCTGTGAGCTCTTGCTCTGGCTTTGTAGAAACTCCTCTGCTAAAGACAGCCCTGAATGTCCCTGACAGCGTGGCAAGCATGAGAACAGGGCACCTGCAGGGGTGGCAGGTTTGGGGTGAATTTTGGGGATTCAGCTCCTCCAGTACTGTGTGTGTGCCAGAGAAAAGGGAACAGCCCCAGGGGCTGGTCAAATTGGGGTGGTCCAGAAGTCTGCTCTGGAGACAGAAGCTCCTTTTGGCTGCTTCTCATCAGATGAGCTGGTCTCTCCTGGTAAATTGCTGAAATGGACAGCATTGAGGTGGAACTTCTTGTTCAGTGCTGTCAGGCAGGATTAAAGCAGATCCCAGATATCCTGAGCCTTTGCCTGGTACCTGCCCTTGAATTGGAGCCGTCAGAAGAGCAGGTGCTGCTTGTTCTGATGAGCTCTTGGAGCAGGTGTAGCTGCTCTTGGCCACCTGGGCTCGTTTGTCCCCAGGTGGGAAAGAGACCAGTGCCACCTGAGCTGTCCCAGCACTGGGGTGCCATCAGGACCAGGGCAGTGCCTGTCCCTGGACTGGGCACTGCTGGGGCACCTTCATTCTTGGGGACAGCTCTGGGACCCTTGGTGCAAGAAAAACACTGAGGGGTGGAGTGTGTCCAGAGATGGGAATGGAACTGGGGAAGGGTCAGGAGCAGCTGGGAAGGGGCTCAGCCTGGAGAAAAGGAGCTCAGGGGGGACCTTGTGGCTCTGCACAGCTCCTGCCAGGAGGGGACAGCCAGGGGGGCTCTGCTCCCAGGGAACAGGGACAGGAGGAGAGGAACGGCCTCAGACTGGGCTGGGGAGGCTCAGGTTAAATATTAGGAAAAATTAACTTCACTTGAAAAAGTAGTCAAGCACTGAAATGGGCTGCCCAGGGAAGCAGTAGGGTTCGCATCCCTGCAGGTGTGGCTCTTCCTGGCATGGCTGGGTGGGCACAGTGCTGTCAGCTCAGCTCGATGCCTGGAAGGTCTTTTCCAGCCCCCACGATCCTGTGATCCTGGCTGGTTTGTGGCTGTGCTGGCTCCTCAGTGCGCAGCAGACTGCCTTGCAATATCTGATGTGTCAACTTGCAGAGTGTACTGGGAGTCTTTGAGACATTATTACCCCATAAATACAAGATAGTTGTAGTTGTAGGATTGTCTTAAAGCCAGGAGGAATCTCAGGCTCCCGTGGGAGGTGGGATGAGGGTAGTGGCTCTGTAGTAGCTGGTAGACGAGCTGCTGGCTCGCCCGTGGGTGAGTGTGAGGGAAGGCGGCCTCACCAAAGCAGCTTATGGAGACCAAAGGGTTTAGAGGCAGAAAATCATGTGCTGCTGGGTTATGTAAATGTAACATCTCTGTCACAATGAGACCGTGGTGTAAATCCTGATTCCTAAAGATCTGCATTACTGGTTGTCCCAAATTAGTTTCTTCTGCTGAGGTAGCAACAGAAACTGAAGGTGCTTGGGTGGCCTGGAGCCTTTTTTTGTGCTGTTTGTGTGTGATAATCAAAATCTGGGGTGTCAAAAGCTGCCCAGTTTCGTCCAATGGCCTGTGCTGGGTGGGGACAGGTGCTGCTTTACAGGCTGGGAGAGCAGTAGAGAGTGTCCCGTGCTGCAGGCCCGATGCTGGCTGTGTCCATGGCCGTTCCAAGTGGTTCCTGTGCTCTTCCTCCCAGCCTCTCCTGGAGGCTGCTGCAGGAGGCAGGATGCCAAAACTGCACGGGCTTTGATCTGGCTCAATATTCCTGTCTAATTTCTGCTCCCCACGGATGCTACAAAAGGACTACAGCAATTATTGCCTCGTTCTCTGTCTTGGCATGAGCAGGCAGTGGCTGGGGATGGAGGCAGATCCCTCTTTCCAGGGTGCTGCAAGTACTTGTTAGATTGGCAGAGGCATCCAGAGGCTCCTTGTGTGGCTCTTGCTTGTGCTGTACCTGTTGAGAAAATACATTTCCAGGTCTTCAGGGCACTTGTGGTTTATGGGATCAAATTTGCTGAGAAAAGCTGTGGCTGCTTCATCCCTGGAAGTGTCCAAGGCCAGGCTGGACAGGGCTTGGAGCAATGTGGGGTAGTGGGAGGTGTCCCTGCCCATGGCAGGGGGTACAGTGGGATGATCTTCAAGGTTCCTTCCAACCCAAACCATTCTGGGACTGTATTCTTTGAAAAAGATGAAATGGAAACTCCAGGAACTGTAATTCAAGTGAGGAGAGCTGCAACATTCAGCTATGGATTCTGAACTCAGAGGAGTTTCGTTTTCATGCTTGTGGTTTTGGTTAAGCTTGTCAAAACTTGGATCAGAACTTCCTAGCAGCGTTCTATGGAGAATAAAACGTCAGTTGATATCTGAGCAAGTTAACCCTCTGGAGAGAAAATGGGTTGGAAATGTGCTTGGAAGTCTGTGTTCCTTGATTTTGGATTTGTGGCTGTGGCAATGTGATTGCATCCTCACGTGCCAGAACGCCAACATGAAGAGTGCTGCAGGAAGCTGAGTGTTCATATCTCACTGATGATCCTCCTGGAAGTGTCCAAGGCTGGGCTGGACAGGGTTTGGAGCAGCCTGGTCCTGTGGAAGGAGATGATCTTTCAGGTCCTTTCAAACCAAACCAGTCTGTGACTGATCATTTGGTGATCAAAGGAGCTTGAATAGCTCTGAGAAATGGAAATGCCAGGTGTTTCTGGAGGAGGATGTTGGGTGATGCCTCTGCTTTTGGAGTAACGTGCTGAGCTCTGAGGGAAGAGGCTTGGTTGGTTGAACCCAGTGTCACAATGGCACAGGCAGTTCATCCTCTCCTCATCTGGTGCATGATCTTCTGTGGTCAGAGGATGATAATCTCTGAGCATGCACATGGAAGAAATTTCTGATCATAGTAGGAAAAAAAACGGCTGCTGCCCAAAGGCTGTACTTGGTTTTTTATTTTGTGCAATTGTTTAGTAGCAGTTTTGCATGAAACTTGTATAAACATTTCTTTGTGCCTTGGCCCATCCTGACCAGTTCTTTAGAAATTCAGGAATCTGCCAAGAAGTTGTGAAGAAGAAGAAAGCTTTGTTTGCAGTCCAGCCCTGTCCCATCTGCATCCCAGTCCAAGGAGAAACACATGGCCACGGGTGCAGACACCGACCTCAGCTGGCTGATGGTGCCTGATCCAAAGGGTTAATTGAGAACTTCTGATGAAAATAACTCTGCAGTCCTTGGCTGCTCCTCTCATAAGTGCTCACTAGATTCAGATGCTAATGCTCGTGGGTGGTTCAGTATTTTGAACCTTTGCCTTCTGGAAAATTACAGTTGGGAGGCCAACAGGTACAAGCCAGCCTGGGAACTGGAGCCTTCATCTGTAACGCAGCCCGGCCCATCGGGGCTTTTGAGCTCAAAGTAGGTCCCTTGGCCACCAGTGGCTCTCCACACGTGCTCATCATGTGCTGGCAGTGGCTCCTCCTCTTGGGCTGGTTGTCCCGGGCGCTGAGGTTTTATCCAGAGAGCCGGGAGCCGGCGGAGGTGTCCGGGAGGGACGAGCGGCGCGCAGGAGGGTCCTGCCTTGGGGACAGCACAGCCCTCGGAGCCTGCAGGAGCAGGGGCTGCCCAGAGGGACACAGGCCTTGGCTTCTCTGCCCGAGGGGACCCAGGTGTGCCGGGGGACGCCCTGCCAAGCCCAGCCCTGGAGACCGACAGCGCGCCCGCCATGGAGGAGAGGGAGCCCCCGCCGAGGTGCGGTGCCGAGAGGGGACAGGGCAGTGGGACATGCAGGGGAAGGGCTCAGGCACTGGGGACAGAGGGCACGGGCAGCTGCAGGGGCATGGAGGCTGCTCGGGACAGGTGAGGAAATGCTGAGTTCAGGGAGTGTTGGGTTTGCTGAAGAGTGCCGAGGGTTGATGTGGGGTGCAGGAGCCAGCCCCCGCTGTGGTGAGCCCTCAGCAGATACCTGGCCATGCAGGTGACATTGGGACTGTTCTGTACCCTCTTCTTCCCTGGCCATCTTTGTTCCCTGGCCAAGCTCCAGCTGGTGTAATAAACCAAGCTTGCTCTCTTTGCCCATGACATTGGTTGTCCTGGTCCTTTTGGCGTGTTCCAGCTCTCTCCTGATAGAAAGACATTGTGTGCTCATCGGGGCCTCGTGCAGAGGCTGACGTCCAGGCTGCCTCCTCCCAGCAGGCTGGAGCCAGCAAGGATGGACTTCAGGAGGTATCAGCTTCAGCAAGAGCTCCTTACTTTTAATGGGATTGAGAAGATGCTGTCAGGTCGTACTTAGTTTGGAACAAAGAAAAGATATTTTTCTCCTGACAATGTCTCTAATGGAGTTTCTTTTTCCAGCTGTCTGCAGATGCCTGTCAGTAGGACCTGTCAGTCATGTTTCTTACCTCTGTCAGTGGCTGCTGTGTAAGGAATTGCTGTCAGAGTGTAACTTCCATGCTTTCATATTTTCTGTAGCTAGCTTGTCTGGTTGCACTGAGCAAATAATTAAAAAAAAAACCAAAACAAAAAAAGCAGGTGCCCTTTCTAAGGAGAAAAGAACATTGTGCACATTTGCTTTCCTGTACTGAGGTTTTATTGAGGTTAAAGTTACCAAAATGAGTTGCTTTATCTGTGTTCTTAAACTGCAGTTGCACCTATGAAGCAGTAACTTCTGAATAACTTTGTCACTGATATGATAAATCTATTTATCTGTGGAGTGGCAAATAGTATGAATAGAATGTAATTAACTTGGCCCTCATCTTGCTGTGTGACTTTACACTGCTCTTCCTACTTATTTTTAGAGGAAGGGGAAGTCTGTTCTTGATGAGATGTGCAGGGAGTCTGATCTCCCCGCTGGGAGCAGAGGGGAGCGTGGGCTGGTGGATGGGGATTTGGGAGACCTGGATTCAGATCTGGGCCCCGAGTCTGACCTGCTGCATGTCCTTGAGAAAGTCACAGTGCTGTGCTGCTCCCTCCTTCCCCTCTTCCCCAGCCTCCATCTTGCCTGTTCAGCCTGGAAATTGGAGGGAAAAAAAAAAATCTGCTGCGTTTTAAGTGTCAGGAGGAAAAATCCTTGGTCTGAGAAAGTGCATTTCTCCCCCTTAATCTAACGGTTCATCAGCCGCCCATGGGTGGCAGATAGCAGCCTCCTGGACATGAAAGGCTGCAGCTGAAGGGGAAACAAGATCCTGTGGTAGATAAATGTATTGCACTGATAGGTTTTTTTTAAGGTGCAGTCTCCGAAATGGAACTCCATGTGCATAAAGAGCAGTGCTGAGCTCTCCCAGCGCTTCCCTGAGCTGGGTCCTGCTGCAGGTGTGAGAGGATCCTGGTGTTCAGGACAGGGCCTGCTCCACATCCCAAAATCCCTTTGTTTGCCTTTGCCTGGCGAGTGCAAAGAGCTCCTTTCAGATCTGCGAAGTCAGAAGCTTTGCAGATGACAGAGCTCTGTCCTCAGCCCCAGCACGGTGATTATTCACTGGGTGAGCTTTTAAATAAAGCACTTCCTCCCTTCTTTGGCTGTTCTAATGGGATTCTTAGGAATCTTTCCTAGCATCCTCAGGGAGGAAACCTTCCTTTTTTTACTGAATGACAAACATCAGGTTTGGGTTCAGATTTTCAAGTTAGCTGTACCTGTGAAAATACAGAATACACTGTGGGTGTTATAAAAAAAAAAACCAAAACCATGAAATCTTGATTAGTCTATAGGACTAAATTTTCAGCCAAGTAATCTTGTAAATATTGGATTTACTAGATTATCTAAGCACTGGATTTTCAGGATAATACAGTGTTTAGTTGCATTTAAAAAGTGTTAACTTGCTTGGCCTGATTTACTGATATTAATGACCTGATTCCATTTAGTTCAAACACAGACTTACCTGGTCTTGGGGGTTCTCAGATCTGTTAATTTTTGGCTGATTGTTCTTATGCCATTAAGCAGTTCTTTGTGTTTGCTTCTTTGTTGTCTCTCTGCCCTTAAACTCTGGTCTTGCTTCTGTCAAAAACTGAAACAGAATTAAACTTTCAGTCTGGAATTTCCTGTCGGCAGTAATGAAGTTGAAACACTTAAGTACAGTTGGAGTTTCTATTCTTAAACAACCGAGATAGTGAAAGAGACTTTGATAAAGTGCTGCTCCAGTTCTGGTAGGAGTACATATAAAATTGCCAGTGTTTATTGAATTGAGCACTAAACCACAGCCAGGAGAGACCTGAGCGCATCCTGGGACTGCAGGGCACAGCAAGGAGCTTTTCTTGCTCTAAACAAACATCATTAAAGCATTTTAGGAAGATGCAGTAATTTGTATCCCATTTGCTGGGAATCAGGCAGTCAGACGCATTTGGGCTCGTTTGTTTTACAAACAGGATTTGCAGTCGTGGGGTAAAGAATTAAAATCCCACACAAAGCAGACGTGTGAGACATGAAATCGGGCAAGTGGCTTTGAATTCTTTGAAAAAGCCTTTTCACAAATGCTGGAGATGAGGAATGACAGGGCAGGGATGTTGTCACAAGCAGTCCCTGTGAGGAGGGACTTCAAACGGGGCCTTGACTCGCTCTTCAAGGAAAGCAAACTCCCAGCGTCGCTCTTGAAACCTGTTTTTTCTGGCTTAACATCGGGAGTGAGATGAGTGATGGGAGAAATTAGCGTGAAATGTTTACAAAGCAGTTGCATTTCCCGTTCTGAGCGTTTCAAAAGGCAGCTGTCTCCTGGAGGTATCCGATACTGAGCACTCGGGTTTGATGTCGTGGTGTTTTCGCTGCTAATCCTGCTTTTACTGCCCCTATGAAATGTGTTTTCATGAGAAAAAGGATTGCATTTCAGGGACTATATTAAGCTTATCCTGCCTTATTCAAGGCCATTAGGCTGAGCATATGCTCTGCTTGCGCCCTAAAATCCAGCAGGGTCCTGAGAGCTGGTTTTGGGTCTGCAGAGCTTCTCCTTGGCTTTGGGGACAAACCGTGGCCAAGGGCTTGTACAAACCCTTCCCTTGCCTTTCAGAACTGGTTCTGTTCAGTCCTTTTCACTGTAGGAAAAGCAGCTTGTCTTGAAGATACACACAAGATAATCTGTAGTAAGAAATAATCAGAACTGAACCCTGGAGCTGTGTCACTTTCTGTTCTGTCAGAAGATCCCACTCGTGGTGTCCTGCAGATTTTTTATCACCAGAGCAGGGGGGAAAGTCCTGAAGGTCCTGGGCTGAATAGCAGGTTTTCCTGGCTTTAACTCTCTGCCTGAAATGAGCTAATGCATGTTCAGATCCAGCCCCATAGAGCAGAGCAGGCAGAAAAACTTGTAGGTCAGTTTCTTGAAATTCACATGAAATTCAGCAGGTTTTTGTTTGTTTATTTATTTTAGTCAGTTTCTTAAACAGAAACTTGATTTTTGCTTTCCTGTGCAGATAAACTGTATATAAAACATACTGAGCCACTAACTTTGATATAGACATGAGGAAACAGTCACCAACAGAATTATAAATATTGAGGCTTTCAGGGCTTAAAAATATTACTGTAGAATGTGTTCATATCTCAGGAATTTTTTGATGTCTGTGGGCAGATACAGTTAACTTCTCAATGTACAGTCCACTTTTAGTTCATGTTTCTTTTGTAGCCTGGCAAGTCCTTCTCGCTCTGAAAATGTGAACCTTCAGCTTAGTGAGAAAAGAACATTATTTTTACAGCTTGGGTTGCTGCTGTTGACGTTGCTGCCACCTGAGTTAAGCTGCTTGGGGAAACCTGACTTCATTTTTGCTAGATAATGCCATGCTTATCAGTGCTTCATCTTTGATTCTTTTAAAGTGAGTTCACCTAGAGGGAATCTTGTTCTAAGGGGAGGAGGAGGAGGACAATGCTCCCTGGGTAACCCTGCCGTGTTTCAGCTGGAGCAGGATGAGTTTCCTGCAGGAATCCCCTCTTGCAGGGCTGAGTGCGCCATTAAAACTGGGATTATGCACAGAATTAACTGCAAATGTTCTCTTAGGGCCGTCCCCTCATCTACTATAAATCAGTTGCTCTTGGCACTGGCCTATCTAAAATAAATAAATAGTGGGGTAATGGTTGTATTTGTCCATGCAGCACAATTGCCTTTGGAGCAGCGTGACTGCGCTGTACCCACGAGAGCCAGGTCCTGGGAGGGTGTGAAAATCCTCCTGTCCTGCACTTCCAGGAGTTGTGGTGGTCATCCTGTGTGTGGTCAGTGCCTTGGGGAGGGCAGTGTCCCCTCCACAGCCGGGGGACACACATGGATGCTCTGAGTGACGTGTCCAGGAGCAAACCCGTTCCCCTCAATCCCTGTGGTCTCCCCGTGCTGGAACTTGGGATAAATGTGCCAAGGCTGACAGATTTTTACTGCCTCCGCTTCTGGCTTGTCCTGCTGAAATAAATAATCAAAGATGACCCCCACAGAGGTCTGATTTTGGGAGGATTAGTGTGGTCAGCTGTTGTTGACAGCATCTTTTAGAAAAAGGTTTTCAAACTGGGTGCCTGGGAACTTTGCTCTTAAAAAACTTCCCAGTTTTTGCTTCACACTTCCCAGTTGTCAGAGGTAGGAAAAGCCTCCATTTGAGGTGGCTGATCATTTAGCCAAATGTGTGATGCCAGTAACTGGAGTGGTTTTGTCAGTCCCTTGTGAGGGGACTGTAAAAAGCTTTGAAGCTTAATGAGTGTAGCAATGTCTCTGTTCCCTCCTGTGTGGGGAGCCTGTGGGGTCACTGAGTCCCTTCTCCATCTGGCAGTCCAGCCTGGTCCTGGCCAAGCTGAGCATTTGAGGAGAGGTGCCAGTGGGACTGCTTTTGGCTGGTAAAGAACAGAGGTAGCCAGGGTGCATTTGGGCTGTGGGGAGGCCTGAGGATAAATCAGGGTTTTAGAAGAGGCTCAGCCCAGTGGGAATTGGCTGCCTGCTTCCCCAGGTGGTGGTGGAGCATCCCCTGGTGTGTTGGGGATGGCATCACTCTGAAGAGTGTTAGAACAGTATTCAGAAATCAGGAGAAGGGGCAGTGAGGACTTACATGGTGATTAATCCCTGCCTAAGCCTTGGGAAAGAAGGTTATTGTAGCCAGCTCAGCCCTTTGTGAAGCCAAACTCCAGCACAGCTCTCCTGGTGGGAGCAGCAGAGGCTGGGGTTCCAGGCTGCACCCCAAACCCAGCTCTGCAGGGATGGGGATGTCTCTGCAAGCCCATCCAGAAATTCTAAGGATTGGTGAAGAGCCCAGCTGTTCAATTCACTGAACTGCTGCCAGGCTTAACGCCACCTTTGTGTTATCCAGAACTCTGTGATGGTTTGGGTGAAGCTGATAAACCTTTTATTAGTGGAATTTCTGAACTGCTGCCAGGCTTAACGCCACCTTTGTGTTATCCAGAACTCTGTGATGGTTCTGGGTGAAGCTCTTTATTAGTGGAATTGTCAGTAAATTGCAGAAGAGCTTTTTTGGGGGGGTTGAACTATCATGATATATCAGAGTTACAATTTCATGGTGTGGTGGGATTTTCCTCAATGAAGAAAATGTGAGAAAAATTGAGGCTGTGTCCTGGAAAGTGATGCAGGAATTTGCTTGTCCATCCCTGAGCCTGGTTTTGGGCAATGGTCTGAGATTTTTTTTTTTGCCAAGAAAAAAATCTCAAATGGAAGTCAATAGTTTTGACCTTCACATTCCCTTGAGAACAGCTGTGGTGAACATCTGCTTCTTGTGAGGAAAAAGTAACACCCCCAACAGCCTGGAAAGGAAAAATAATTCCAGCTAGAAAGGGTTAATTTGGGAATATATGTGGTTTTTGTTGGCTTAGACAGCTTTTGCTTTGGGCTGTATTAATTCAGGGCTGAGCCTAATTTTGAGGGATGAAAAGTTTTTTAGTCTGAAGTTGGTAGTTTAACATCCAAGTCAGGAAATGGGGAAAGTTGTATTTCCAGTGCTGCTAATTCAGTCACTCTGCATATTTCTGTATGTTTCTTGGCATATATCTTAAAATAGGTAGCAATGTTTTTCTGTCCACTTATCAAGAAAGAATGGGAACAGACTGTGTAACATGCAGTGGCTGAAGGACTTGGCATTTAACAAGCAGCCTGGAGCCAAAGGGTTTGGTGTGGTGTGCACCCAGATTTGATTCCAGAGGAGCTGAGACCCCTTTACCTGCATATCAGCCTGGCCTGTTGTCTCTTGGTTTTCCTGGATTTGTTTTTCTCTGTACCAGTGACACAGATTTGCAGGGATAGAATGTCCATGGTGTGCTTTGATTTAATAATGATGAAAGTTGTAATTGTTATTCCTAGCAGCACAGATCTTTTGGGAGTGAGGAGGGAGAGCTGCTTGGAGCTTTTCAGAAGAAAACTGTAACTTTAGGTTTTTATTGCCCTTTCATAGCTGCAGTCATCACCTTTCAGATCTCCATGAACTTGTCCTTGTTGAGCTCCAGGCTTCCCTAACAACCTGCTCCTGGTAAACAAGACACTGTCCAGGGAAAGGGGGTGTTTATCCCTGTACAGGCAGGGCTGTGCTCTAGAAAGAGCAGAATTTCCTGCTGCTCCCCTCTCCTGCTCTTGGAGCATTGGGCACCTCTTTGGGTGTGATGGAGATGGAGGGAGGAGATGTTCTGAGTTCTTTTTCCTCGGCTGTGGGAGCGTGCCCTGGGCAGTGCTGGCTGGCAGGGCTCACAGCCTGCCAGGAGGAGCAGCTTGTGAGAGCCTTGCTGCTCCTGCTGGTTGGAGCCTCAACCACAGGAGCTGCTTGGGCCTTTTGAACTCAAAGGATCAAAAAGCAGGGCTTGGGAGGATCTCCAGGAAACCAGTAAATGGGCTTGGGAAAGAGGTCTTTGAAAATCTGTCCTGTTGGGTTTTTTATCCGGGCTTGTGTTGGCTCTTTGTTGCTGTGACAGATTGAAACTCAATTTTTTTCTATATTTATTGAACTGACAGGTGGATCCTCTGTCATTTGGACTTGGGGCTTTAGAGAAAATCAAGTTCTTAATACAGTTGAAGCTGGCAACACTCAGTGTCTGTCTCCTCAGTGTTACATTTAAGCCATCTATTTTAAACCCAGGATTGAAGTATTACTGATTTCACAAGGGTCTGGTTTCCTGATAAAGCATTTGACTTTGGAAAAGTCTTAATCTTTGTTTTAACATGCAAAATCTGTTGTCAGGAATGCAGAGTGGGTCTTCACCTAATTCTGATTTTGGGCTTGTGGGTGTAAGCAGGAGGCTGGTGGTGTCATGAATCAGGTCAATATTTTGAATTTCTCAGAAGCACCATTCCAGCATAAAGGGGAACCTTTAAAGGATGCTTAAATCTGCCTTTAATTCTGGCAAAGAAATGTGATTTAGATACAAATAGGCAGCAGTCCCCTCTCCCCTGTTCCCTCTGGCAGGTGGGATGGAATGGTTGGTGCAGCTGCACTGAAATCCAGCATCCTCTGGGATGAATGCCTGCCTGTGAAGCAGTCCCACGTGGAATGGGTTGCCAGTAGCTGCTTGTTTTTCCCTGGTTTATTTTTCCAAGCAAGCACTCTGGCCTGCTGGGTTTTCTTTGATACCTGAAGCTCCACTGCGAGAACCTGCTCGGTTTTTCAAACAAACCAACAATCAAAGGCAAAGGCTCCTGTTGCTGTAACCTCTGGTAGCTGCACCAAGGAATTCTGCCTGATTTATGTTGTGCTTTATTCTTTATTCTTTCTTCCAGGGGCAATAAGCCAGAGATGACTGACAAGATGTCGAGCTTCCTTCATATTGGAGATATTTGTTCTCTCTATGCAGAGGGCTCAACAAATGGATTTATTAGCACTTTGGGGTAAGAACAGCTGTTCTCTTGTATTAAAAACACCGTAAGAAGGACTAGCAGAGCTCAGCTAGCTCTCCTGAGCCTGATCCCAGGGAATACTGGCTAAAGCAAGGGAGCTTTATGGATGGATTTGGCCCTACATTTAAAAATGGCCTAAAGTGAATCTGGCAAGGTAGATTTTGGGAGGCTGGAGATGTATCCATGGCTGTGGTGCAGTTTGATGTCCTTGGTGGGGAGGAGGAACCTTGTCAAGTGGAGGGGTAGAGGGGAATGAATGCAATCCAATGATTTTCGTGTTGTTGTCTGTCCCGTGTCCATCCGTGTGTCCCGTCCTGTCCCTCCCTGCCCCTTCCCCATTCAGGGATGAGCAGACCCCAGTGCACTCTGCTGACTGCACAAAGGATGTAGCACAGGCAATGGAAGTAGTGTAAAAATTATGTATATCTAACAAAAAAATAAATCAAATCCCCGAGCCAAGTGGTTTAAATACCAGTAACTCACTGCTGCAGCTAGTTTGGCCTTAAAATTTAAGGTTTAATTTGAGGTTTCTCCTACAAACAAAATTGTTTTCCTCCTGTCAAAGGAGAAGATGTTTTGACCCTTGTGCTTTGCCAGAGCTGTGGAGCTGCAGTGGGAGCTGTGTTGTGCCAGCTCCTGCCCCCTGTGCTTCCCACAGAGCCCCTTTGTGCTGCCTTCCCCACGGACAGGGGCAGGTGCCCTGCAGCAGGGAGAAGGGAACGCTACTCCATGAACCACAAAATCAGCTTTTCACGTGGGAAAAGCGCGAGCTGGCAGAGCAGAGCCATGGGGTTGGAAGGCAGCTCTGAGGAAGGCCAGGGAATGTTTGATCCTGCTGAGGAGGAACCTCTGCAAACATCAGGAGCTGGGTGCTGCTCGGGGAGGAGCCCTTGCAGGATGAGCAGCTCCAGGAGCACCTCTGGCTCCTGTTGCTGAGGGCAGGAGCAGCGTGTGGCACACGGGGCTGTGCCCAGCAAGGGACACACACACACACACAGCCTGCCCTTGTTTAACATCAGGAGCTGGGTGCTGCTCGGGGAGGAGCCCTTGCAGGGTGAGCAGCTCCAGGAGCACCTCTGGCCCCTGTTGCTGAGGGCAGGAGCAGCGAGGGGCACACACACACACACAGCCTGCCCTTGCTCGCTTCCAGTAGCCCTAAGGGCCTCAGGGTGGGCACAGTCACAGCACATTTTTTGATGCCTGCAGCCCAGATGCATCTGATAAATGGAGCTCCCAAGCAGGGTACAGAGACAGCATCCTGGTAAGTGCCTCGGCAGGAAACGATGGGCTGGAATCTCACCTGAGTGACTCCAAACTAACTTGTAGGTTTAGTCCTCTAGCTATTAGGATTCTGGAAAATAAGGGGGCAGAGAAGGAAGCAGACACTGAAGATGCACCATGATCTATTATAGGAAAGAGAAGAAAATATGGGATGCTGCCAGAAAGGAGAGAAGGTATGATAAAAGCAGGGGATGTAGTAAGTAGGGTTGGTCGAATAGTATTTGGCAAATGTATTTGACAAATTTCCCAGGTCCTCGTCAAATATGACGCGTGCACTCTGCAGCCCTGGATCAGCTGTGTAACGGGCCAAATACTATCTGCTGAGCACTGGCAACATGAGTTATCCTCTACATCTGCCTACTGTTCCTCTTCCCAGTCCTGAAGCGAGTTTGGCAGTGAATAACTCCAGACCAAGTAGAAAGTTGTTCTGCCATGCGGAACCCCACGCGGTGCATGATGACCAGCGTGCAGTGGCTGTGGCTTCTGAGGGCATTGCTGAGCAGTTTTTCACCATGGCTAGTCCTTGTGGACATGACAGGCCCCAAGCACGTGTGTTTCCTAGGCTTGATGAGATGTTCTCGTGGCAGGCCTAAAGACCCCTCAGTGCTCAGGCCTCCCCTTTGATTTGGTTAGGGCTGTTTTAAGGTAACTGCATTATATAATGGCCACATATCTCTGAGCCTAATTTAAGCCAGAAATCCTAATTGCTATGTGAAACATGAAATGCATTATCATCTTAATAAGCCTTTGTAATCAAATTAGTTTTGTCCCATATTTAATTTAGTCTTTGTCCTGGAGAAAATTAAAGCAGCAAAGGAAAGATTTGGTGTAATTGTCCTCCAGCCCATGTGGAGTTTTGACAGTCTGATGTCATAACAATGTGCAATGACTTGTTCTGTGGTTCCTGAAGGTTGAGGAGCAGATACCACTCTACATTCTAATGCTGTCCTAAATCTCTGAAGAGTGTTCCTATTGAATATTCCTATGACATGTTGCTTAATCAGAACTTTACTCTTGCTGTTTCCCAAACTCAGTGCTGTCATCATGATGATTACTGGTGTACAATATATCCCCTTTCGTGTTTCTCACCCTGTAAAATTTTCCTCTTACTAGTTTGGGACGTTCCTCTTTACTTTCAACTTAATCTCAGACGAGAGGGGTGTATTGCACTGAGATTATCTGTATGGGATGATCAGAGTAACCTGTTTCCTGGATATTTTTGGCCCTTTGTTCACCAGAAGCAGGTGCTTCAGCTCAAATGTTAATACCATTCGTGTTGGAGCACATATATATATATAAATATAGTACTGAGTAGGGAGAAAATCCATGGGGAAAAAGCAATTCACTCTGAATGTTTGCATATGCAAATCTTAGATGCATAAAACTGTTGAGCCCTCTTACTTTCTCTGATCTCTTAATTTTAATGCACTTCCTTATTTTCTCTAATTGTTGTCTCAAGATGCTCCCTGCATGTGAGCAGCCTCTGCAAGGAACAACTCTCATATTCTAGGTCTCAGTCTTCCTCAAGTTGATTCTGCATGAGAATGGACCTCTCAAACCTTTGACCTTGGAGTTTTACTTTCTACGTTTGTGTAGAAAGCCTCTTTGACAGATTGGTTGTAAGGGGCCAAATTGAGGATCAAATCAAGCCCCAGAGCCCCCAAGTGTTTGGTTACAGGTGCAATTTCCCAGTTTGGAAGCAGTGTTTGGGAAAAGCCCAACTCCACCTTGATCCAAAGCTGCTCAGGCAGAGCAGTGGGAACAGGGGCTTCCTAACCATTCCCTTTATTCTCTGGGATTTCAGCTGACCCTGTGGGGGCTGTGCAGGGACAGACAGCTCTGTCCTGGCATTCCCTCTTGGAATCTCTTGGGTTTTTGCTTGTCCAGCTCCCCCTCTTCCTGGCAGACCAGGAGGAGGTTGGCTCAGTCCCTCAGCTCACCCCGTGCCTGGCTGGTGAGCAGGAGGGTACATTTGTGCCTTCCTTTCTCTCAGGAGTCAATTTTTATCGTGGCAGTGACTGTTCCTGCCATTTCTTAATACTGGAGGGGTCACAGGGTCAGTGTCCAGTTTGCATAGCTGTCATATTTCCCTGTTCTCTATTCATATAAACACGTTTGCAGCGTGACTCAAATCTGTCCAAGAGGCAGGAGCTGTCCTGAGGCTGTCTGTCACCTCCCTAGAATATGGGCTGTTCTGTCTGCACCTCGAGCAGGGGATGAGCATAAGGATGATGCAGAACACAGGAGCAATGACTTATTTATTGTCCCACCTACCAGGAGCATAGCTCTGGGCAACAGTAAAAATTAGCTGCATGCTTCTTAGAAAGATCTGGCATAAGTTGGCATTTGGGGAATGTCTTCTGCTGAAGTGGCCACTCGGATGAAATATTGCAAGTTGAACGACTTTGGTTTTGTTGAGGAGGAGGGAAGGGGCTGCAGGGGATGGAATCTCACTTCAGTGCTCATTTCTTTGCAGCCTTGTGGATGATCGGTGTGTTGTACAGCCAGAAGCAGGTGATCTTAACAACCCACCCAAAAAATTCAGAGGTAAGTTGGCCAGACAGCTCCTTACCCTTCTGCCTAGAAGAATGATTCTTTGCTTTGTGCAGTGATGTGTAACAATTTCTAGCATCTGTGCTTTCTGTAGCATATTTTAGTGTCATCTTCTTCTATGGATGATATCCCGTGAGGAAAAATGTGTGTGTTGAATGTCTGTGGGACTGTGATGGTTTAACCTGAGTCAGCCCCACCCAGAGGGGTGGGGGAGAGAGCTGGGAGAGGAAGAGTGTTCAGACAAAGCAGTTCAGTAGATAAAGGAAAAGCTTCACCCAGCAGCCAAGCAGAAGAGTGAACTGATTCCCCATTTCCCATGGGCAGGCAGGTGTTGGGCCAAGACAAATGCCACCTCCACAGGCACTCCCAGCTCTGCATCCCGTGTGATGCCCATGGGCTGGGACATCCTGGGCTTGGCTGTGCCCCCCAGCCCTCATGGGGGAGGTGAGGAGCAGAGATTTGCTCAGCAGTAACTGAAACATCCCTGTGTTAGCAACAGCTTCCAGCACAAATCCAAAATGTGGCTCTACCAGCTACTGCAAGGAAGATCAGCTCTCTCCCAGCCAAACCCAGGAATGAAGAAAGCTGTGTGAGGGGATGGGGTTGTCAGTCGTCTGCTTTTCAGATCTGTCCAAATGTTCACAATCCCTGGGCATTTCATTTCTTTTTCTCCGTTCTATCACACCTTCTTCCTAATTACCCAGCACCAAACCTCAGGGAGGAGGAAAATAAAAAGGAGCAAGTGTTAGCCACAACTATTGTTATCTGACCTAATTTGATATGAGCTACCTTGGGCTTTGCTTTCAATTCTGCCAGGAAACTTATGCTCAGTGATAAGAAATTAGTGCTCTGCTTTTCAGTTTGGCAAGGACTGACTTGTGCAAGAAAGGCCTCAGACAGGAAGAGAAGCACTCACTGGGATTTTGTTTGCAAAGACCTTGAATTCTTTTTCTCACCCCTGGGTTGCATCTTTTACCTAGAGGATAACTCAGCCAAATATTCTACAATTTTGGTCTGGATTTTATTGTTTCAGGTGTAGCAGCACCTGTGTCTTGTTTCTTTGGATGAATCTTGTTTCCTTGGTTATGCTTTGCCTTTGCCAGGGTCTCAGAATCACCATAATTCTATTGAGGTTTGGCCAGAACTGCAGGTGATTGCCCTTGAAAATCATGTCCAGTCTGTGCTGCTGGTTTTGCTTGCTGTTATTTGAGTGATTTTGGTTGTTTTTTTTTTGCCATGACATGATGTCACATATAACGCAGCTCTCCTTTTAAAATATTGCTGAAGTCTGTGAGTTCTTGTTGGTTTTTCTCCCTTTTTCCTGGAAAACTGAAGAGCTGATAATTGAAACACTAAAGAGGCAACCTGGGGAAGTTTCAGCATTAGGTGGAAAGCTCTCCAGGGAAGAACAATGCTGTTATTTGAAGCAGAGCCTTGACTTTGGAGGCATTCTTGATGTTAAAATGGTATGGAAGAATAAAGGCAGATTTGACTGAGACTGCTGGGTGCAGAAGGAGGCGGAGGGAGAGACGGGGAGAGAGGAAAGAATGAGAAAAAGGCAATTCTTGCTAGCACAGTTTAGGAACTGCAAGTACAGAGAGACATTTGTCTGACATAAAACACCGTGGTTAGACATTGTAAATGTTCTCATATTACTTATAATTTATACAGGGAGAAAGAATGGTGTGAACCTTTTCCAGCCTTTGTAGTTACTTCAGTGAAGCTTTCATGGGGAGGTTTATGCTTAATGGTAAATGGCAACAAAAGTCATAAAATTTTAGCAGCCTTTTCTCTTATTTATACACGTACTTTGTAAGTGTAGTCTGAGATAAAATGCTTTCTGTGATAAATATGTTCAGAAGAAGTAATAATGGAGTTTATCACCTCATCTTCAGCAGAAATGGAAAATACTCCATTTTTATGCAGCAGTTGGGTGGGGCTTGGAGCAGCCTGGGTGCAGGGGGTGTCCCTGCCATGGCAGGGGGTGGGAGGGGATGAGTTTTGAGGTCCTTTCCAGCCCAAACCATCCTGTGAATCATGTTGGTCATCACAGCAGCTGCGGGCCTGAGGAGTGGGGTCAGGCACTGGTGATTATGAAGGAATGTTCCAAAATCTGCTTGGAGCGAGAAGAAAATTAATCAAATGGGAGTGACATGGATTGTACCCTTAGAGAGGACTGGGAAAACACTTGTGTGGTTCTGTGACCTGGTTTATGTCCCTGTGTTCCAGGGTGTCCAGGTGCAGGTCAGTCCCCTCCTGGGAGGGACACTGAGCCTGTCACCTTTGGCCAGGCTTGGGGATCTCCTTTTTGGTACCATTTTTTGAGAAGTGTCATTCTGAGCTCCTTAGAGCAGCTCTGTCTTCCGTGGGCAGATGTAAAACTGTTGTAAATACAAATTTCATGCTTAATCAACGTGAGGAGAGATCTCTAGAAGCAAGATTGACTGCTTAGATATGCATAGATGACTCCAAGAAAATTCAGTGTGAAACTCAAGCCTGTCTATCCAGTGGCAGAATGAACCCACCCTGCTTTTTCCCCTAACCACAGGTGCTTCAGGTTGTAAAAAGTCATGTTGCCAAGGCTACATTTAATCCTTTGCATCTGGTGGCAGCAGCAAGGCCCTGCTCTAGAGGATGGGGGATTTTCTTTCTACTTCAGACCCTTAAAATGGGGCAGAACTGCTGTGCACAAAGTTGGGGGTGTGTGTGCACCCACCCCTGTGCCTGCAGAGAAGGATTTGGCAGCAGTGCCTAAATGTGAGTATGTTCTGTCACTAAACACTGGTAACCTGCTGGTGGTGTGAAAATAGCCCTGCCTGAGCAATGTGTTCCTAAAAACAGCCCCTTCCCAGCCGAGGTGGGGTTTGTGTGCTGGGAAATCACTGCTTGGAAAAGGACTGGCTTGGAGTCAGTGTGGTGGGACAGGAGGATGTGCTGGAGCTGGGAGGGACAGAAGGAGCAGAGCATCCTGGGGACACCAGCACTGCCTTTGTTGACACTGGTTGTGGGAAAAGTTGGCTGACAGATGGAGCTGGAGGTGGGGGAGCCCTGGAAAGGGTGAGGTGCAAGAGGCAGCTGAGAGTCAGAGGGCGGGTGGTGTTCAGGGTTGGAGTGTGGAGTAAATGTGTAAATGAGGTGGTTTCAAAACAAAGAATTCCAGGGTTATTAGATGGTAAAAAAGTCAAGTGTTGGAGTTGGAAGGGGCTCCAGAGGAAGGTAGTGCAGCACACTCAAGTTCCTGTGAGTGTTTACCTGCAGTTATTTCACGTGTTAAATGCTGTGGTGCCTCTAGGTCATTAAAATATTCATCTGATCACTGGAAGGTGTGAAGGCTGATCGTTTTCTTACTTATTTTCCATTCCAAGGAGAATTATTTAGCACCTGAGGTCAGTGGTTTGAGGTTGGATGGCAATTATGGTCTAAGATTTCAGTGGATTTTTTTTTTTTATTCTGGCTTTCTGTGTCCACTTTAAATACAGTGGTTTGGGTGTGTTTGGGTTTTTTGTTTCAAGTACAGCATTTCTCTGGCCCTTCATGCCTCCAGCTGCAAACAGTTCAAAAGTCCTCTAAAACTGATTTTCAAAATGTGAAGACCGAAGAGTGCATTCATTAGGGTGTTTCTTTTTAATAATGTTAATATGCAGAAGAGGTTTTTTTGCTTAACTGTTGTGAATGTACTGTGTACAGATGAGATTCCTGGAAGAAATCCTCCTTGTATGAGTCTCCAAAAAAAGAAAGAGTGTGACATTCCCTTAGTTACCTGCACTTCTTTAAACAGAAAAGACATTGAATGTTTTCATTAAGCTCCAATTGCCATCTTTGAGTGTGACTGTTCAGCTGAGGAGCGGCCAGAAATGAATTCCCTTTTAACGTGCATGGATTGATGTGGGAAGTGTGAACTGGAGCTGACCCTCAGCTGGGCTGGAGCCCCGCTGGAAATCATTCCTCCTGAAATCCACACGCAGCTCCTTCTTCTGCGAGTGCCACCGAGCCCTGCCATGCTGCAGGAGCTGCAGCAGAGCCCGGGGCTGGAGGTTTGCTGCTGGGGCTGCTGCTGTGTGCTCAGTCAGCCGGACTGTGCGTTTGCAGAGCCTTGTTTGTGTTCTTTGTGCTGGAGCGCAGCCCCGCGCCGAGCCGAGCGTGTTTGTTTAATGCAAGACACTGCTACTACAGCAGAGCAGTCTGGCTGACAGGCTGCTCAGGAAATTCCTTACAGCTCTTTATTTGGGATGCAGAGCTGTCTGCCAGCCTTTCCAGCAGCTCTGCAATAGCTGCTGGAAACTCTGGCAAAAAGGGCACTCACTGGGTTAATTTGTCCGGCAGCTCCCTCCTTCCAGAACATTGTTTTAGTAGTTGCTGGGCAACACTCTTTTTTTGGCAAGATGTTCAAGGAATGAACCCATATCTTAGACTTAAAATACCCTCATGGCGAAGCAGAAGAGGAGTAGTTCAAATTCTGTTTGTTCTTTTGATCCTAATCCATGCTGAGCTCCTGTGGCTGCTGCCTCTGCAGGTGTTGGGGGCCAGCCCTGGGGGCTCACCTCGGAGCTGCAGAGGGAGGAACTCCCCAGGCAGCTTTAATTTATAATGATATGGCTGTAAAAACGGTATTTAGTATGGATCATGGAATGGCTGGGGTTGGAAGGGATTTTGTATTTCATCCAGTGCCACCCCTGCCATGGCAGGACACCTCCCACTGTCCCAGGTTGGTCCATCCTGGCCTTGGGCACTGCCAGGGATCCAGGGGCAGCCACAGCTGCTCTGGGCACCCTGTGCCAGGGCCTGCCCACCCTCCCAGGCAACAATTCCTTCCCAATATCCACAGTTTTGATGGATGTTCTTGAGTTATCCCTGTGCTCAGCACTGATGAAGTTGATGTGCTTCTCCCCGGCAGAAATGTTTTATATTTTGTCCTTCACAGCTTTGCCATCACTGATCTGAAGCCTCCCCACTCCTGCTTTGTGTTACATGAAGGAAACTCCATATGAAGGAAAAATATGAAGGAAATCTGTGATTCATGCAGGTCTGCTGGAGGCTCTGCAATTCTGTTGCACACATACACATTATTTACCCTTTTTTAGCTAGGCCAAGCTTGTTTATGCTTTGGCATCAGGGCTGAGATTAGGGATTCTTTCAGCTGGAGGGTCACATAGTTAATTTTCCCAAACACTTAGGAAAATGAAAAAACAAGCTAAAACAAATAACCAGGTCCCTGTGCCTGTTGTTTTGGAGGATTATGAGCAGCAGATAGAGCCCTTTGGGTGCTTCAGTGCCACCCCTGTGTTCCTCAGGAGTTTCTGTGGGATCAGCCTTGAATCCTGGTGCTCTCCACACACACCTTTCCTGGTCTGCCGTGGTGAAAGGGATGATATCAGCTTTTTAAACTTTGATGTGAAATAGCCTGAATTGTTTGACTCTCTCAGCTGAGTTGGGGTGGGTGTTCTGCAGAGGTTTGAGCTGGAGTGATGGTGAAGAGGATGGGATAGATAGACCTGAGCTGCACAGCCTGAGCTGGAGTGATGGTGAAGAGGATGGGATAGACCTGAGCTGCACAGCCAAGTCTGGGCTTCTTTTCCTTCTGAGCATGGAGTTTCTAATGCTGCTGAAATGCTTGGATGCATTCATTATTAAAGTGCCTGGGTTCCTTTAAGGAATATTTAAACTAGAGTCTAAATATGGCTTCTTTTTCTCCCTCTGATCGTAGCAGTTCAAATAGCAGGATTTGTTTTTCGTGCAGGAAGCAGAACTTTGGGGAGTGCCTGAGTGCTGAGGCCAAAGCCTTCTTGCAGAGACATCCATCACTTAGTGCAATAGAAACTTCTTTCCAATTTTGAGATGTCCAAGTCAGATTAAAATGCCTGTGCTGAATACCAGAAGTATAAAGTGGAGCATAATAGTGAATACCCACTTAGCAACTTCTGTTTTACAGCCAAACACCATAAAAAGAAAAAAGATGCCTTTTACCCCCTTTTCAGAAAGAGTAAAAGTCAAAATAAGAAGTGTAAAATCAAAATAAGTTGTTTTAACTTGTTTGATGGAAGAGAAAAATTATAAAAATACAGTCTGTTGTTGTGCCTATAATTTTTTTTTAATTCAAAATTGAAGCATTGATCATTTTGAGTAAAAAAAAATCAGTCTTGCTGAATTAGGTTGTAGTTAAATCCAAAATACATTTTGCTGCCTTGATGAGGAATCTTTCAGTATTTATAGAGCTGCACTAGAAAACTGCCAACTGCTTGTATGCATTTGAATTTGCTGCCCTTTATAAGATGAAGAAATCCTGAATCCTGTCTCTGAATTGTGAAACTTCAACCCACTGCAGCCTACGTGCAAGCAGATGTTGGGGACCATTGCCACTGCAGCATTTAGGTATTTTAAAAAGCTGGGAAGTGTTGCTTTTCCATGCATACAGGTTTGCTTTATATCTGCTAAGGCTTGGGATGCCCTGATCAGGGGGATGCAGGAATCCAAGGAAAGGTTTTTTGGGTTTTTTATCATGGGGAGTTAATTGGAAAGCTGTTTTTATTTTATTTCCCACACCCCTTGCAGTGGTTCCTTAGTGGCCTGTGAAGCCAGACAAGTTTGTGGGAAATTATTTGTGATGGACTGCCAGGATATCCCAAAGACATCCTGACTCTGTGGTGCTCTGTTACCCATTATTTGTGATGGACTGCCAGGATATCCCAAAGACATCCTGGCTCTGTGGTGCTGTTAGCCTGAGCAGCAGCTGTGGCATCCCAAGCAGGCTGGATGGTTCCTGGGACACTGGAAGGTGTCCCTGCCATGGCAGGCTGGGATTGAGATGAGCTTTAAGGTCCCTTCCAACCCAAACCCTGCAGGGATTCTGTGCTGATGTGCTCAGCAGAGATAAATGACTGGCTGAATAATCACTGGCTTCATGGAGGAATGTGGTCAGGATTTTGTGTGTGTCCCACTGGTGGGGTGCTGAGATGGATGGGAAAGGTCTGTGTGGCACAAGAGGGTCTGTCCAGGTCCATGTGACACCTGGGGACAGAGGAGGAGCTCTGAGGGCACAGAGAGTGCCTGGGCTGTGTTTCCCCCCTGCTCTGTGCCCAGACAGCTGTCTGCCAACTTGTGGGCTTCAAGAGCTTTCATCTGGGATGTTTGCATGGAGATGAAGGCAGAGCAAAGGCCCTTTGAAACAGAGAGTGCCATTAATATGCATAACTGGAAGGCTCTGTGAAACCCCATCTGTTGGTTCAGGTACAGCAGAGGAAGGAGGGGGATTTAATTTATTATTATCTCTGTCCTGGGAAGAGGTTTGATCTGTGCACTTGGTCCCTCTGCAAATGGGGGTGGCAGTTCCATCTTGACGTGTCCCTGTGTGGGACAAGGGGGGTTGACTGTGCCCAAAACTGAAGAAATAAGTGCTCAAAAGAGCATTTTGTTTACTCTTTCTCAACTCTTGCAGGTCTGAGCCTTTTCCCCGTGGAAAGCTCAGGGTATTTCAGGTAGGATTGAGGAAGGGATTGCCAAAAAGCAGTGCTGAGCTATTAAGTAGAGCAGTTGTGTTAATAAACCTGGTCCCAACCTTGTAGACAAAAGAATACTGTGGCTTTGTTGCCATAGTTTCAGTGCAAAATCTGACCTTAGCTACAATAACATTCGGTTAGAAAGAACTAGCTAATCAGTTTTCTAAAATTAGTGTGTTCCCTAGTACATAAGCCAGTATGAACAGGATATTTAATGAAATATTATACTTAGTCACAAGAGCCCAAGGGAGTGAAATGCCTTGATGAATTGTGGGGGTGGGGTGACATTGGTGCCTATCTTCTAATATAGCGAAGTTATTAAAATTTGTGGTTCACTTAATATTTAGAGTAGTCAAGTGTGTTCTTCTGTACACCCCATCAGCTCTGCTCTTCTTCTGAGAGGCTCTCAGTCTGTTCTGTGAGCTGTTCTGTTCAGGACTGAGGTGCTGGGGAGTCTCAGCAACCCCAAACGCTTGCAGAGAGCCTTCAGGTAAACCTCGGGGTGGGTGTTGTGTTTGCTGCCAGCTCAGGCTCTGCTCTGCAGGGAAAGGAGGCTCACTCCTTTAGAAGGATGCAGACAGATGGGTAATGTCATAAATTGTGTGGAAAAAGCCCTGTGTGTGAGGACAGCTGTCTCCCAGGTACTGGGAACATCTTGAGCTGTACATTCATTATCTAAAGTGCTGAGAGCCTCAGGTGAGCTGTGGGGTGTAAAATCCTGCTGGCAGTCCAGAACACCTCTGAGAGTGCATTTATGGTGCCCAGGCTCACTGACCTGGCCTGGGTGAGGTTTTATCCAACTGTGGTAACATGGAGCCAAAGATTTGTTTCTTTGCAGTACAGGAGCTATGATGAATTATTGTTTTCTTATGTACAAGCTGGTTATTTGGGTAAAAATATAAAAAAACTACAGAATAGGCAAGGCTGGGGTGGGAGGCTGGGTGGGCTGTCTGTTCCTCACTTCTGTTTGGAGCTGTGTTCACCTGCTGTTGGGTGCTTGAGCCACCAAAATACACAGGGAAAGGTTTTTAGGCAAGGATCATCTAAATGATGCTTCCCACTTTGGTGGGAGCTCCTGGAATTTGCTAACCAGTGGATTAAAGTTACCAGTGGATCATCAGCTCTTGTGGCAGGGCTTTGTAGCTGAGGTTAAAAATGCTTGTATTCACTCAAAAGCAGCTGTAGTTGCCTTGAAGACAATCCCAGGATTGAGCTGTGGGCTGTGCTGGCTGTGTGGGAGCACAAACATTTGGTGCCAAACGCACTCAGGTTTGGTTCAGAGCGGCATTTGCAGCTTGGAAGTGCTGACACTTGCAGGGCTGAGCCTCTTGGCTCCCCTTGGCTGGCTGATTGCTGATGAGCACACAGGGAAGGTGTGATCTGTGCTCCTGGATCCTCCAGCTCACACCTAGATTTGCACGTTGATGCTGCAGGAGTTTTGTTTTTAGGTCTGCCTTCCCCAGTACGCTCTGGGGAGCCACCTCTGGCCTCTCAAGCTTTTCCCCTTGACATGTCTCTGTGGCCAGGTTTGATTTCCTCTCGTGCCTTGACTTGCTGTGGTCCTGAGGTGTTTGGCTGTTCAGAGGGAGCAGGTGAATGCCCTGTGACACCCCAGGGGAGCTCATCTGTGTCACTGTGTTCTGTGTCATCTCCCTTCTCCTGCTTTTAGGGCACAGTGAGATTCTGTGCTGCTTGCAATAGCAGGAAATTACACTAAAAACCTCAGTTATTTTACTTAGAAAATAAGGCTTTATACTTCAAAATGAGTTACAATTCAAAAGTCTGTTTAGTTCAGGTTGTTTACTTAAGAAGACAAGAGATAAATGTGCCTAGTACCCATATCAAGGAGGCCCTACAGGTGCTGTGTCCAAGTGCCACTTGGAAGTCATTAGTCCAAGAGGAACCCAACCCAGAAGTTAAATAATTTCACTTCTGATTTTCTGGGCAGCCTATTCCTCGCTGAGCAAGAGTCCTGCCTGCAGTGGTGGTGCCTCAGGGAGGTGAAGCTGTGAGTGCTTGTGTTTGAGAAGGAAAGTGGTGAGGCTGCCAGCAGCATGAGAATGTGCTGTGAGGGAAGGCAGACCTTGCCAGGTGTCCTCAGCAAACAGCCTGTGCCACTCACATCTCCCTCCCTTCCCACCCTGCTGGAGATGGAGTGTTCTGCCCTTCTCCTTGCAGGGTCTGGATTCATCCTTCAGCATGAAGGGTGCTGCTTAATGTGTCAGCACCTGAGTGGGATCTCTCTCCTCCAGCTGCCACTGCAGTTCCAGCACCTCCAGCTGCATTCTTCACATTGCTGGCTGCAGATCCGGGTGCCAGTGCTGATCTGCTGCTGGTTTGGGACCTGAGTGTATAAAAACCTCCAATCTTTCCTGCCTGACTTGAAAGTTTGTGATCCAAACTCCAGGAAACAAGTGAGCTGTTGGTGAAGGTTCTTGTCTCTGAAAACTGCTTTGCATGGTTTTGCCATCCAGAGAGGAATTTGCTGCTTTGAGGTCAGTCTTGAAAAGCACCTGACTGGATCTTTAGGAATAAACTGTTTGTTTCCTTCCTTGGCAACTGGCTGGCTGCGGGTAGGGAGCTGCAAAAATCCTGGATTAGCTTTAGTGGCCCCTGACAAATGTGTAAAAGAAGCCTTATGTCTCACATGAGTGTGGAAACACCAGAATAGCCATTACAGATTGACACTGCCTGCAGAGTTCCTTGCAAATTTTATTCTGATGAACAACTATTCAGTCAGAGAGGAGCTCGAGGGACTTGTGTGTTAGGGCTAACACTTCTTCATTCCTAATTTGTGAAAATAGTCAGCACTGAGCCCTCAGTGTTGGCAATTATCATCTGCTTTGGTTATGTAATGTACAGAAGTTCAGTGGAAACAGAACTCCTTGTGTTGTGGTTGAAGAGCCTTGCTGTGGCTCTCAGTGAGATGATCAGAGGAAGAAGTCTCCTGCAAGCTCTTCTGACAGCAGAGAAGCCATGACAGTGCTGAAAACACTGCCACAGGATCCTCCCCTGCCTGAACCAGAACAAATTATGCCAGAGCTGGGTTTTATTGACGATACAGAGAGCTGTGCTATGCAGAAGCAATCTGGTAGCACTTAGACCTTGCATTTAGTGAATGTCAACCCTTTTATTTGTCGAGGTTAAAAATTACACAAGGAAAAAATAAACACAGAACTTGAAGGCATGAGGAAGTGAGGGAGCTGGATGAGGGAGCAGCCATCCTGAAAAGGAAAAAATCTGAGCTAGAGCTGTAAAAATGCTTTCCCTCCCTTTGGAGCAGCACGTGATCTCCAGGCAGCACCACTTGGCTTTGAGCAGCCTCGGGGACAGAGGTTTGGGCTGCTGGTGGCCCAGACCTCTGGGAGCCAGTCCAAAGGGGCTGGTTTGGGTTGGGGATTCCAGCCCTCAGCTGCTCCTGCTGCCCTAAAGCTGCGTTTTATTGTCAGAGAAAGAGGAATAAATCTCAGCATTGTTAGAGTGTGAGCAGCAGCAGTGTGGAGAGAGTTCAGTCCCCTCTGAAGGGGAGGACAGCACCAGGGAGGCTGAGCTGGGTGTTCCCTGGGGTGCTTTAAAACCCCTCCCAAAAGTCAGTCCCCTCTGAAGGGGAGGACAGCACCAGGGAGGCTGAGCTGGGTGTTCCCTGGGGTGCTTTAAAACCAAAAACTCCCAAAAAACAGGAATTGCAGTGCTGATCTGGCACAAGCTCCGGACTCCCAGCTTTGATTTCCAGCACCAAGTGCTGGATCTGTGGTGCTGCCTGGGCACAAATGGCTTCAGCACAGAGCCTGGCTCAAGCATTTCCATGGGCATTTAACTGGGTTTTTATGGCAAATGCATCCAGGTATCTTTGACTTCTTGCTCGTGTCTTAACTCCAGGATTGAGCAAAGAGGCTTTTTGGAGATTTGGTGCAACTTTACTGGGGGTGGTGTTGACTGACTTTGTTCTGACCTTCAGAAGTGCATTTTCCTTGTTGATTGAAAAGCATATCATGTCCCCTATTTACATGATTGCCAAAAAAACTGATCAGAAACGGAGGTTCTGTAAGAGTGACTCGATCACCACGTTTTCCTGGGCAGTGAGAATTGTGTGCTTGCTGCAGGAACATTGGGCAGTGTTATGGGATGGTGGCTCTGCAGGGAGAAAGATCATTCAGTAAATAGGAATGGCAGCATCCTGACTCCTGCCTTGGGGACTGGAGGTAAATCTGAAGGCAATATAGATTTTACAAATAACGTTCTTGGTTGGCATTGGCAAGCTTTAAAATAAGTGAAGAATTTTTCCTCCCACTCCCTGTCAGGCAGATGGCCTTGGTCATGAAAAATGACAATGAGGAGAAGATCCTTCAAATATGATCTATAAGATTTAATCCCAAATATAATTTTTTCCATATGCAGCCTGTCATGTGCTGCAAGTTTTTGCGTTCTGAGATGATTTGGGCAACTTGACAGATGATAATTCTGCATTGGGATCAGAATTTGCCTGCAGAGAACTCTGGGTTTTAACAGCTTATTTGTATTGCAGTCTCCTTACAGGTTCATGTATATATTTATATATGTATACATAAACAAATAAACATTGTAGGAGAAAAGAGTACAACATGTAGAGATGATTTTGTGTTTAATTGTAGCACCTTATGCTATGAACATCCACTAATACTTCACAGCAGCTCCTTTTAATCTTAATATCACAGTTGGCATTTAATTTGTAGTTTTTATCTGATGCAAAAGTAACTGAGAAGGATGTGTTTTCATGCTTATTTTTTAGTATTTAGGTGCAGTTACCTTGAAAGATCAGAAGGCATCACCACAGCTGCTCAGTGTTCCCAATCCTCAGTGCTGAGCAATATTGGGAGGACCTTGAAGGCAGAGGAGTAGCAGGGAGAGCTGTAAAGGGAAGAAATGTGATTTAATCTGTGCCTTTCTGTAGAGTTTGATTGAGGGGGAAGCCCTGCAGCTGTGCTGAGGCTGAGCTGTTTCAGGATGTGTTTCCAGAGGGGTGTCACAATTCCCTGTGCTGCCTCTGCACCCACTAAATGGACAGAGCGGGCTGTGCAAGGATGGGAGGAAAAATCTTAGCAAGGTGTGGAGATGTGGGGTCCACATGGAATTCTTATTCTTCCCACTAATGAGTAAAACAATGTTCAGAATTGAACAGGAGAAAATATTCTGTTCTTCCAGCTTCTTCATGAATCCCTTGCTGAGAAAAAACATGAAAATATCCAAGTTTTTCATTTTCTGAAATTCAGCAGAAAAAAGAAGCACATCCCAAAACCTCAGAGAAAAAGTAAAGTTCTTTGGGGGAAAAAAACCATAAGAATGGGGGTTTTTTGTTTTCAGGCCATTTCCAGGGACAGGAGAGTTTTCTGAGCAGAAATTCCTTTCTTTGAGCTTTCAGTGTTATTTTCCTACCTGATGGCTGCATAGATTTGTGCTCTACTGAGGATTTTTGTGATCCTTCAGCAGGATTTGTTCCTGCCTAAAACCAGGAAGGGGTTGGGGGAGCCCTCTGCCTCTCACACTGAATTAATTCCATCTTGCTGTACCTTGTGTTCCCTCCAGGTTTTTGCACTGTTTACATTTGCTGCTCTTTCTTGTACCTTTGCTGGATTTGTCTGTCTGCTCTGGGTTTTTAGAAGTCTGCTGAGCCTGGTCCTTGCTCTGATGTTTAATGCAGGATTGAAGTTAAACATTATGTTGGAAGCTAGATATCAAAGTCTTCAAAAACCAAAAATAAAAAGGAAAAAAGCATGAAGAAAAGAAGCTGCAGCCTCAGACTGAAAAACTCAGGAACTTTAAAAGAAAAACTTTATCTGTCAGAGATTTTGAAGTGCCTGTCACTTAATGTTCCTTCCTTCAATCCTGCTTGGAGGCTCATTTCAGAAAACCACAGTGACTCAGCTACTTTGAATATCTGTTCTGTGGCGCGTGTTGGAAGCTCCCAGAGTTTCTCCCGCCTCCAAATCTGGTTTTTATTGGTGGATAATTCACTGGCAGGATCTTGTGCACTGTGCTAATTTAAACCACGCTTCCAGTATTTAGATTTTTAAAGTGTAAAGGCATAGTGCTCTGATATTGGTTAGTAGAAAGGAGAATGTTTGTTTATAAATATTTGTTATCTTGCAAGTGTAAAGGTAAGCTTACCTAGATTTTTGTTCCAGATAAATGCTGAGTTGCTCTGTACAACACTAAATGTCCTCGAGGGTGGGATTTGCCTTGTGCTGTTTTATGTCCTCAAGCTCTTTGGGAATGGTGTGGAGAGAGTTGGTTCTGGACAGAGCTCTTGCTGAAGCAGTCAGGTGACCTAGTGAGAGTTTCTCAATGTGTCACAGGGAATTTTTGAGCAGATCCTGAGTAAATACACACAAACCAGAGCAGATCCTGAGTAAACACACACAAACCAGAGTTAGTGGCGTGTACAGGAAGGAACCACGTGGCTGTGGCTGGGCAGCAATAACCTTTTTATCCCTGTTTTACACTGCTGAGGATGGCAGGAACAGATGATATGGATATTTGTGATGGTTGTGTTGGGAAAGGAGGGTGTCCAGTGGAATAACCTTTTCCTCAGACATGGCTCCACAGGAATTCTTCACCCATCTGTGATGGAGCTCCTGGGAGGGCTTGCTGTGCTGGGTGCCACCACCAGCTGCCAGCTGTGGCTTTTGGGGCTCTGGCTGGAATTTACCCGAGGGCTGAGCTGCTGCCCTGGCTGTGCAGCCTCTCCTGGTGCCTGCTGTGCGAGGGCTGAGCTCGCAGCACTCCTCTCCCGTTCCTCTCCCGAATTCCCCCTGTGCGGGAGGGGTTGCCATGGAGGAGAGCGTGGGGTGGGAGTGGGAGCAGCTGCCTGAGGGCACCGGGGGAGGATCCTCCAGCAAGGCTGCTCTTGCAGGCAATCCTGGGGATTTGTGCTGTCCAGAGCTCTGTGCATCCCTTGGGGAGAGCCCAGATGGGTTGTGGGGAAGGGTGGAGCTCTGGTGTGAGCAAAGCGGCTTTCCCTGCGCTGCTCGGGAGGGAGGAGGTGACAACCTCATGGGCATGGTGGCCTTCGTGGACCTTTGGGTTTAGTCAAGTTCCTTGTCCATCCTCTGTGCGTTTCTGCACTGTTTAAACTGATTTAAAAAGAGACTGGACGTGGCACTCAGTGCCATGGTTTGGTTGGTGAGGTGTGTGCTCATAGGTTGGGCTTGATCCTAATTCATTCTGTAATTCTGCCCCTTCAAGGATGTGCAGAAGAACTCTGTTACTTCTTTGAAAGTCCTCTACAAATTTTTAATTGGTTACTTTGAAAGCCCTCTGCAAATTTTTAATCTAGCACAAGGGTGTTCTGGTGGTGAATTGATGGATCCATCTGCTCTGTCACAGTGGGTTTATCAACAGTTTCAGTTTAAATATTTTTAGTGAAAAAGTTGATTTGTGTATGTAACAGGCATATGGCTTAAGGCTTGTACTCAGCAGCTGTTTGGGTTTATTTATTAAGAAAAGTACCATGCAGGGATGTTTGGTAAGAAAATCTTGTTCTCTGGGGCGAGGTTGGGGTGTTTGAAGTCGCTCAGAATCCTCGAGCAGCCCAGGAGTGCAGGCTGGAAGCTTTGTCACTTGAGCGGTCATTTGTGTCCCCAGACGTGGGACACAGTGTCTGAGAGTGTGGGCAAGCTGATGACAACTTTCCAGACATGTTACAGCAAAGAAATGGAGATCATGTGCATGAAAGCTGTCACACTTGGCAGTGTCTGTAGTAGTGCAGCTCAGGGCTGGAGTAGCAAACCTGTTCCATCCCTGTGTGCTGTTCTGTGCCTGCTCTGAGCTGCTGTCACACTCCAGCCTCAGTATTGCCCTGTAAAAAATACAGGATTGTTCTCATGGTGTCATGGAAGCGATTTGGCTCAGCAGCTGCTCTGCAGTGCACGTGATTCTCCAGCAGCTCATCTGTTTCTCCTCAAATACTGAGTTTTTGTCACATTTTTAACCATGCTTGCAATGGCTTCACCTTGTAAAAAAAGCCTTCAAAGCTTTTTGAATGAGCGAGAGGGGAAATCTGCACGGTGGAAGGGCTGCCACAGGGCACCAGTGACACTTGTGTTCATTAATGGTTCTCTGATTTTGCAAGAGCTGGGCTTCATGGAAATACAATTCACTGGGTTTGTGCCAGCCAATATCTTTTGTTTAGACCCATAATCCTTTCCTGAAGAAGTTTTTCATCTCACTTATGTGTAGGATCTTAAGTGCTCGTTAATAAAAAAGAATGTATTTGTTCTGCAAATCCCTAACGTGCAGTTTGTGTGTTTGAGTGGAAAGTGGCAGACTTCTGAAATGTTTTCAGTGAGCAAGGAAGAAGGCACAGTTGGGATCGTGAAGTTCACCTTTTAGAAGTCCAGAGACTTGGCAGAGAAATTTACCTTGCTGCTCCTAGTGGTGTCCTCTTCACAACAGCTCAGTAAAATGGGAAATACACATGGAAAGTCCCAAGTGCTCGTCCAGATTGAAAAGCTCAGGAAACTGCAGATAATCAGCTTTCACATCTTTTTCATGTAGTTTTTTTGGGTTTTTTTAATATAACTTCCTCATCCTCAGATGTTTTGAGTGGAATTTTTGTTCTGTTTGTGCCATTTATCTTGGAATAAGGTTCAGCTATTTCATCAGGACAGTTTGCACTTTGCATGATGGAGCCTTTGGATAACATCAGTTGTCTGGGTTTCATTTGGGATTTGCTGAAACAGTTATTTCTGAATCTGTTTTTTCGACTATCTCTAATACCAAGGATACTTGCAATCCAGATTTCATAACTTGTCTGGTTTATCATGTAGGAGTTGCTTGTTGGATTGAGAGGTTGAGAATCTTGTTTTTTTCCAAAGGTTGGAATTGTTGTGGGTAAAAATTATTCCTGTGGTCACCAGGTGAGTAACACAGTTCGGCGCTGCCTCATGCTGCTGCAGTTTTCCTCTGGAGTCATAAATGTGGGAAGCATTGTTTGAAATCTCCTCTGGGGGAGAGCTGGCAGGGGCACTGAGCCCTCCTGGAGCTGGGGGTGCCAGGGGCTGGATTTTAGGGGCTGGAACAGCAAGTGGCACCACTCATGTGTGCTGAAGTTTTGAGAACTCACCTCAATTTACAGCAGAACCAGAGAGGGCTCCAGGAGCTTTGGGAATGCTCCAACCTGGCTGTGGAACTGGCAGGGCTGGGTCCTTCTGTGGGGTTAAATTTGAGTGTGGCTGCCTTGGCAATGTGTCACCATTTGAGGCTGTTCCAGCATGTCCCCAGCAGAGGGTTTCACCTCCTGCCCTGTGGCTCTGTCCTGTTCTGCAGGCCCTCTGTTATAAATTGATATTATCAAATCTGTGGCATAGAATCAGATTTTTTTGGTTGCTTCTGCTGTTTCTGAATGCCAGGATTTCGTGCAGAAAAGGAAAATCCATCTGAAACCCAATTAAATTATTCTGAAAGCTGAAATCCTGCAAATCAAGGCACAAAACTGGTGTAGATCTGGAATTAGAGACTGGACCACCTGACACAACCAGGAAACGGTTCTAATGCAATTATGATACAATTAATAATTGGAAATAAAGACAGTAATTGAAACAAATGAAGGAAGAGAACGGAAAGGAGCAGACAGTGCTAAAAGAAGATTTCAGTTCATTTTTCTGAACTTGGAAGGTAATTTCTGCTTGGAGGCTACTGGCAGGGATGGTATTTGTGAGCCAGGACGACTCTCTGCTGACTCTGGGTGGATGTGAGTGTAGGATGCTTTCAGTGGTGCAGCTGGTGTTATTTAATAATTCTCCCAGCCCATCCATCACTTCTGAATCCAGCATTCTTCCCTCACTGATTCATGTGTTATCATTGTGTCAGTAAGGCAGCTTGAAAGATGGCTGAAAACAGTGAAAATACCTAATTATTGTTCTTTGTGGAAAAGGAAGTTTTTAAATAGCTGTAGCACAAAGCACTTAAATACATTTATTTTCTGTGGGGTTTTCAGGCACACACGCAGGATATTCTTTTTACTGGGTCTTTTTGTCTCCAGGATTTCAGGGCAATAAGGGAGGCATTGTCAGCACCTAAACCAAGAGTTTGTAGTTGCACACAGAGTTAAAGAAGTGAAACTGTGGTTTTCTTTGCAGGTGTGTTTTAACTCCTGTGCTTATCCTGTGAAGTTTTGGTGTTCCGGAGGCTCTTACAGCCTGTTCTCCTCAGCTGTGATAAACCAAGGAGCCAGAGAAGCTGCTCTGTCTGTTGGAAAATAGACACCAAGTTAGCAGAGTGTTTATTTCTGCAGAAGGATCACACTGGGAGCGTGTATGAAACATCCCTGAGATGGATGATAGCGTGTCCTGCTTCTTTTGCTCGAAGACAATGAGCTAGTAGAGCAGGCAAAAATAAATTGAATTACATCCATGCGTTTAAAAAAGAGAGAAGGAAAACAACAGCTCAGCTGAAGTTGAAAAAGGAGCAGTTTCTCTTCAGCAGCTCCGTGTTTGTGCTTGTGTGGAAGCACTTGGGCAGCTCCGTGCAGCAGGTGAATTGCATCCCTGTGGGACACACAGAGCATCCCCAGGCTCTGGGATTTTCCTTGCAGGCTTTGTCTTAATCTGCACCAAGGGAAATTTGGGTTAGATGTTAGAAAAAAGTGTTTTACAGGAAGGGTGATAAAGTTCTGGACCTGCCCGGGGAGGTGGTGCAGTCACCATCCCTGGGTGTGTTTAACAAAGCCTGGATGTGGCACTGGGTGCCAGGGTTTGGCTGAGGTGCTGGGGCTGGGTTGGACTCGATGATCTTGAAGGTCTCTTCCAACCTGGGTTGGATGGCTCTGTGGCTCTCATTCTGTGGCTCTCAGGTGCTTCAGGAGATGGCAGGTGCCCCATGGGTGTCAATCTCTGGGGTTGGTGTTCACAGCGGCAGCCCCACGGACCCGAGGACGTGCTGCCAGTGGGGTAACGCCCGCAGGCCCATCCTGGCAGGCTCTGCTTCCTCTCAGGCCACAGAAGAACATTTGTTCTTCCCATCTGCAGTGCGGCCCGGCGGGGCTGGCTGCTCCCCATCCCTCCCCGTGCTCCAGCTGCCTGCGCTGCGCATCCAGCGCGGCTCGGCCGCCTTGGCTCCCGCCGCTCGCTTCCCTTATTTGGTAGCGCGCGGCTCGTAAGCTGTGCCTGGAAGGGCTCTTTTACTGGTTTAGGGACTATTTTCCACTTTCATTTTTGATCTCTAAAGCCGTGGATTGTGTTTCAGCAGCGGTGCTGGCACGGCTTAACTCCCAAGTGCTGTCAGACTGGAATATTGCGCTTTTCAGAAGTGCTTGGCTGTTTTACTTTCTGCTTTGCTGCTGCAGAGGCAATATATGGCAGCACTTGTGTTTACGGGGTATATACACCTTGTCAGCATAACCTGCTTATTAAAATGACTTCCAGAGTGCATCCTTCAGTGCTAGGATTACGTTCTGGAGGCCAGATTTTAATTAGCTGTATGATTTGTTGGCGTTTTCCGTGCTGTGTTCCCGGGAGGGGAAGCGGCGCCCAGCGCTGGAGCAAGCTTGGACAGATTGAGCTGCATCACTTGATGGGGCTCAGCAGAGCATCTCTGGGCCCCTGCCAGAAAGGATGGGGACTGTTTAAAGTGGAGACAAGGGAGAGGCCTTCGGGAGGTGAAAGACTCAGGCCAACAGCAGAAAGCAAGGAATCAAACTTGCGAACTCAGAGCAGATGTGGGCAGGGGTGTTTTGCTGGGTCTGCAGCACAGCTGGGCAGCAGGACTCTGTTCTGTTCAGCTCCAGTGTGTCATTTCCTAGAGTTAAGGCAGGCCTGGGGTTTTTGTGTTTATCTTTGCTTTATTAAGCCAGTTTCTAGAAGGCTGAGCATCTGTGGCAGCTCAGACCTCCTGGGTGCTGCCCATGTCTGCCCACAGTGTTGGTCACAGCTGGCTGTGCTCTGTGAGCTCTGCAGAAGAGACACCGGCTCGGGAATTCACTCAGAAGCTGTCAAAGACTGCTCTCAGTTGGCTGCATCCAGAGAGGAGGAGGGTGGGCATGTGGCAGTGCAATGGGAAGGATCCATGGTGTGGGAACTGTGCTTAGCAAAGGAGTTGTCAGTGCTGTGCTGTGACGAAAAGTGCAGTTGCTGCCTTGGAAAATACAGAAGAAACATTGCTAAATCCATTAATTATTTTTTCCAGTTTTGCTTTCTGGCAGAGCCTCAAGTGAAGTTTCTTGTGCTTCCAGAAAGGTATGAGAGAAAATCCAGGAGGGAAATGGGCAGAGAGGCCCCTGACCAGTCTTGGATCTCAGTAGCTGTGGGACAGAGGAGCCTGCAGGTACTGCTGGGAGAGGGAGAAGTTCTCTTCTGCCATGTCCATGTGGAGAGGGAAGAAAATCATGGCAGCAAACTGTAAAAATGAATGGGTTAGATACAGAAATAATGGAGTGCTGGAAGGGATTCCTTCAGGTGTTATGGCAGGAGTGGAGCTGGTTCTGCCCTTGGAAGGGAGGGACGAGCTGAGCAAGCTCTCCAAGGGGCTACCAGCCCTGCATTTGGAATTCTGCAGGAGGCAGTGGGCTGGCAGTTCAGGAGGGCAGCACCTGGTGCAGAAGGAAAGAAACAAATAAGCAATTCAGGCAAGGGATCCCGAGCGCTTCATTAGCTTAAGAAAAATTGAAGCACTAAATTCAATTTTATTATTCCATTCTTCCAAGCAAGACCTCAATAATATTATCAAATATTTATTTAATCTCCCTACATATTTTTTTTTGGCAATGCAGTTTTTCTTTAAGCCAAATCCATTTAAGAGCTGAAAATGGAGTTGCTTTTTTGAACAGCTGAAAAATTTTCCTTTTCTCTTGCGTGATGCCGTGGTGGTTCATTCCTTGAGAAACACACACGAAATGTTTTTAAATAGAAGTGACTTTTATTATTCTGTTCAGTCAGCTCTGTCTAATAGCACGACAGTATTCTTTCCATGCTGGTCAACACTGACGCTTCCAGAGGGGGTTTGAAATTTGATCTTCCTTGTTCTTCCTGTGCTCAGACTGTCCAAGCTTTCCCTTTCTCCTGCCCCCACTTCCTGCCCTGTTTTCAGCAGGAACTTTCATCTGGAAAAGCAGGAGCAAGTGAAGAAGCAAATGTGAGAGTGAAATCCAAGGGGTGAGCAGCCAAAATGAAATGAAGCTTGGCCAGAAAATAAATATGCTTTGGTTTACTGCCAGGGTGAAATGTAGACTGAAAAGACCCAAAGATTTTGAGGAGGGAATGTCACAGGGTTCCTGTCCTGAGAATTGTGTTGGTGTCTCACAGGGAGATTTGTCATGGAAACTATTGAAATGGAGATGGGGAATGGCTTCCTGGGTCAAGGATCCAGCTCTCAGGCTGGGACAAAGGCTGGAGCCACAACAATTTACTTAGAGCTGCTTCTGCCACTCCTATGACATTAGTTTACTAAATCCCCTTCATATAAAGTACAGATCCTTCTCCTTGTGTGTAAAAATTGATTTTTGGTGCTTGTGAGGGAGAGAAAGGGATGGCATTTCAGTTTGTCCAGGTGACCTCTTGTTCAGGGTTTCTTTTCATGCTGGAGCTGAGGTAAGACAGAAACACTCAGGGGGACCAGCAGCTTCCTTGGGATCCTGGCTTGGTTCACGTTAATGTGTGCAGCTCTGAACCCCTCACTTGAGATTTTTTTTCCCTCTCTTTTCCCCTCTCCTCAACATGAAGAGATTTTTTTTTTCCCCCCTGACTTGTATCTGTTATTAGCCAGGAGCCATCAAGGTGCTTTGATGATTTTTAAAGAGATTATTATTAAGTAGCTTCTCCTGGTGGAAATTACTCATTGTGTCCATAAATGAGGCTGTACCTAAATGCTTGCAGGGATCCTGGTGCACTCCCTGTGTCCTTAGCAGCTTTCTCTGAGGGAACTTGCTCTGCTTTGCCATCTCAGATCTCTTGTAGCCAGTGTTGCCCATCCAGGGACGCGTTATCTGTTGCGATGGCAAGGAGAGGAATGCTTTTCTTGCTTTTTTTAGCCTGCATGGATGTCAGATGGGATATGTTGTAGTTAAATCAGTGGGGTTTAGGGGTTTTTGCCTTTCTACTTGTGCTGCTCTCCCTTCTGGCTCTGTGTTTTCATGCAGCATCTTCCCTCAGTACCAGAGATAGAAAAAAGCATCTGGTCTTTCCTGCAAATGTTTCCTTTTGGAACTGCCTGTATATCCAGTGTCTAAATATTTCTCTCTTTTCGAGTAGCAGTTTTCTTTTTGAAGGAGACCAAAGAGGTTACGTGTAGAAATAAAACAAACACTGGGGTGTTCTGAACTCTTTGGAACACAAGGTGTTTACTTAAAGGTGCATTTCTCAGGTCAGCTTTAGCAGACATTGATATTCAGTGTCCAGCTCTCAGGTGGATAATTTTTCTCTCTCTCAAATCTCTGCTCAGTCTTCTCCCTTTGCTTTGATACCTCAGCTCCGAGTTAATAACAATTACATTATTTCCTGTGTTGTTACAGCTTGAACAAATGAAGCAGCAATTCCCACTGGAAGGGCTTTGCATAAATGAATATAATAGCAGGAGGGTGGTTACCCTTGTGTCTTGCAGATAGGAGTGGAGGGTGGTTATTTTAACATAGAAATTAAAATATATTTAGATCACAAATCGTGCACGCTCTCAATTTAAATGTTGGTTGCAAGGGTGATTTTCCCCCTTTATTCTGCTTTAAAAAGCCAAGTGTTGAAAGTCCTTGAAACACAAGATGCAGCAGCACAAAGCAGGGAGGTAACAGACGTCACCACAGCAGAAACCACTAATAAATTCTCTCCTGTAATTAGTTCAGGGCTTGAATCCTGAGTGATTGGGCTCTTTGCAGAGGGGGGTGATTGCTATGGGATGTTTGGGCCTGGGATAGAATCCCAGAATGGGCTGGGTTGGGTTGGAAGGACCATGGCAGGGACACCTTCTGCTGTCCCAGGGGGCTTAGAGTCCCATCCAGCCTGGCCTGGGGCATTGCCTGGGATGCAGGGGCAGGATCAGATTTCCCTGTTCCTTACCAGTGCCCTGCTCACCCGTGCTTCAGTTTCCCCTCTTGTGCAATGGCAGAACTGCTGGCAGCGTGAGGGTGGAATTCAGCTGAGTTCTTCCACCAGGCTGAATGTGCAGGGCCCAGGTTTGGTTTCTTGCTGGGGTGGAGCTGTGGGTGGCTGGAGCTCCTTTGGGACCACAAAAACCCCCTTCTGATCCGAGCTGCTGTGCTCCCAGCAAAGCTTGATCCCTGCAAACTGAAAATGAAAGGATGTCTTCTCATCACAAAGAGACTCATTTCAGTAGGATCGGGTTCTTTTTTCTCCCCCTTCATGGAAATGCAGGAATGATTAATAATCAACACATTTCTGTAGCTGCTTTTGTTCTATATTCTTTGAACCTCTTAGGCTGTCATGTATTAATTTTAAATCTCAGAGGGAACAAGTATAAAATAGATGATGGAGTAATCCAAGGGTTTCTGAAAAGGTGAAACTTGTCTGGAATTGAATATGTGCATTTTGTGTTATTCTCTTAAGTCTCCTGTGTGAAAATACTGCATTTGAGCACAAGAGGGTCTTCATTTTGTCTTTAAATAAACTCCTCATCTTGTGGAGCATTACCATCTTTGTGAGTGTATTAAAGCTGTGCAATTTCATAAATACAAAGTCAACAACTTCTATTTACAGTATGTCCATCATTGCCAGCTACGTTACTTCTTCATTGCTGCTATTCTTTCCTATTTAAAATAAAAAGGGAAGATACTATCAGTGTGTTTGTTCTCTCCTGTGAGCAGGCTTTGGCCTAGGGAAAATATCAGGTATCTAAGTATAGAAAAGTCTGAAGAGAAAATGCTAAATTTCAGCAGGGAATTGCTGGGGTTTTTTTAATTTTAGTTTTGCTGTGCAAAAATGAGTTTGGTTTTTCCAAGTAATGAAGAAACAGCTGTGTTGGTGTTAAATATTCAGTGGATTTGTAAGTGACTTATTTAAAGATCTTTGTCTTTATAAGATATCCTTCATTTGAAAGTGCCCTAAAGTATGATTTTGGTGAGGGGGAGTCATTTCTCTTGGTTCTTACCTTTCTCCAGTTGGCATTTTGGAGAGTCTGGGTTTAAAACCTGAAATAACGACACACCTTTTTGTTGCCAGCAAAGTATTTGATTCCTGCTCTCTCCAACTGCAGAAAAGTTGGTGAAGACCTTCTCCTAAGTGCTTAAAATAGGCGGTGGAGATTTGGAAAAAATGAGTGGTGGATTGCACAACCAGCCTTGGCTGGAGCTGAAACTGCTTCCAGATCTTTCTGGAATGGGTGTGCTGGAGAAGGGCAGGGGGAGGGAAATGGGCTGGGGCCCCCAAAACTGAGCTGAGCTCTGGCAGCAGCCAGGATGGTGCCTCAAGGAGCTACAAAAAAGAGAAGGGAGAGACTACAGGGGAAAGGAGGGACAGGGCACAGGGATGGCTTCCCACTGCCAGAGGGCAGGGGTGGATGGGATTTTGGGAAGGAATTGTTCCCTGGGAGGGTGGGCAGCCCTGGCACAGGGTGCCCAGAGCAGCTGTGGCTGCCCCTGGATCCCTGGCAGTGCCAAGGCCAGGCTGGACACTGGGGCTGGAGCAGCCTGGGACAGTGGGAGGTGTCCCTGCCATGGCTGGGGGGGCACTGGGTGGGCTCTGAGATCCCTTCCAGTCAAAGACATTCCGTGATTCCATGAACCTTTGCCATCTCTGAAAGGTGTTTGACATTGTCTGGGGGAGCTTTGGGTGTCAGCAGTGCGTGTTCAGGAGATCTCTGAGCTGTCCTCATAGACCAAGGGTAGAACTGACATAGTGGCAACGCTTAATGTCCAAAACAGTGGGAGAAGCCTCTGAAGGGGAGACTGGAGTTGCATGGGAATGTTTGATTTAGGTATTTCTAGGCAGTTTTGTGTGAAAAAGGTGATGATGTATTGCGTGAGCTCTGAAATACTCAATTTCTTTCTCCTATAATTTCAGCCTCTCTAACCTTTTTGCAAATTTGCAGTTTTGGAGAAACCTTGCATTGTATTTTCAAATAATCTTATTAATGTGCTACCTAAATGTGACTTTATATCGCATGTGGTGGAGTCCTTGGTAAGAAAAAGCTGTCTTTGTCAGGTTTTTCGTTGTGCTGTGAGAGCAAAAGTTGGGCCTTTGAGATGTGGCTGCTTGGGCTTGGACTGGAGAGAAGGGTTGGAAGTTTGGAATCTGCTGGCTTGGGAAGGAGCACAGTCTAGTCAAGAAGGGAAAGCAGAAGAGAGAAGAGCAAGTGAAAAGCATGGGGTGGAAGGAACTGGCAGTTGGAATAACGTTGCTGGCAAGTTTCCCTCTTCCTTGAACCCCAAAATACTTCGGAACACGGGGGTTTCTACCCTTCCCAGGATCCTTCCTTTTGCCAACTCCTCTGTGCTGCTGGTGCACGCAGAGGGTATCCAATCCTCGCTGCGATATTTCGGGGAGCTGCAGGTGGCAGAGGCCCACGTGGGCTGTGAATGTCCCACCAGTGAGAGCATTCATCTCTCACGTGGTGCAGTTGCAGCCTCGCTTTATTCCATGCAGAGCAGTCGCTGATGGAAGAGCAGGATTTAGCTGGGAAGAACTGAAATGCACATTTAACACGTGCCCATGTAGCATTCGTCATCCTGATGGGCTGGTGTAGGATTATGCAATCCCTTTTTCCTGCAGGACCTTTGTTGGGTGCCCAGGCTTGATGTATCATCATTTCATCAACAGTGACGTAGTATTTTATTTTTATACTACCTCATTGTGCAATTCTGCCATTTTTCACTGTGTATCATGAAGATCTGAAAGGAAAATGCATTCCTTCCTGGTTAATATGCAACAAACAGTCTATAAAAAGATGTCGTTACTGTGCAGTAATTGCTTTATTTATCACCTTTCCTATGTGGCTAAAGCTGCTCGAATCACTGAGCGGAGCAGAGAGCTGATGCTTTGGGCTGCTTTGGCTTCACTTTTAATTTTTGGCTCTGGATTTTTGGCTCCTGTTGTAGAACTAGACCTAAATTCCACAAGGATGGTCTCTGACAAGCTTGGGTTTATCTTGCACAATCATCAGGACTGTGGGTTACAGATCAATGACCACGATGGTGCTCAGCCAGCACATCCTTGGCTTTGTAAACATCCAAGGCAGCGGGGTCTGGAGAGCTAAAAGTCTTCTGGCCATAAAGTTCATGTAGTTTGACCTGTGGTGAAATACATTTGGTGGCCATAGGAAGGTGAATAAGGCAAAGTTGAACTTCTCAACCACTTCAGAAATAGATTTCATAGAGCAAATACTAGAAAAGAAATATACTGAGTGCTTTTCATTGTTTGTTTTAGATCTGTAGCTTTGTTACTAGGGAGAAAACCTAAGGAAAACAAGTTATGCCTTCCCTTCTTGCACTGGACAAGGTCAAACTCTTGTAGCCCTCTCTGAGTGCTTCAGGCAGGAGAAGGGGTTACTTGCAGTTAATAATTTGGAACTTAAACCTAACTTGATAACTTTCTTGACTGAAAAAAGAATGGAAAGAAGTGCACTGTGACTAAATCTAGCATACAATTAATTCTTCTCAGCAGTTCTGTGTGTTAATTGCTGTCATTGTGTGAACTGATGGTTTAAGCAAAAATAGAAAATTTTATAACTGGTGTGTTGCTTACAATGCAGAGTCTTAGCTCCAAGTGCCAGCCCGCAGTGGCTTTTTGAATCTCTGCTGTGCTGTCAATCTCTGTGAATCATCCTGATGGAAATGGAAAAAGCGGTGAGGAGCGCAAACCTGGGAAGTGTGGTTTGCACTTTTCCTGGTGCTTCAGCAGCCCCAGGCTGGCAGTGGGGATGAAGTGGAGCTGAGTGTTTCTGCAGAGATGCAGCTCAGTCTCCCTCCTCGTGCCCTGAGCTCTGTCCTTCCCCAGTGTCACTCTGTCAGAGGGCCCCAGTGCCATGCCCAGCTCCTGCTGGATCTGTTTTTGGGGTCCTGGGCTGGTAAAGCAGGGTGGAATGGGATGATCTCTAAGGTCCTTCCAACCCAAACCATTCTGGGATTCTTTGCCCATCTCTGAAAGGTGTTTGATGTTGCCTGGTGGGCTCTGGGGATAGATTGGAGGACAAGAATGAGAAGAGTGATGGTGTCCGTCTCAAGCAGCATCCAGAGTCCAAATTGCCAAGGTCTGTCTCAGCCACTTCAGCAACTTCAGCCTCTGGCAGAGCTGCCATGACTGGTCTCCAGCATGGGGTGTCTCCCTTTCTGGTGGATGTGCATCCAGAATATCCATGGACAAGCAGCTCTGCTTTTCAGGCACTGAGGATAAGCCCCAGGTGGGTTTCTCCTCACCTTGCTGATTCCCAAATTGTGGTGCTTGTCCGTGGGGATACACCAGGAGCCTGGAGAGAGGCCGTGTGAACGAGGAGCCTGAAGCCTGACATCCACTCTGCTGCCCAAGAGGCTGGGAACAGCCTGCTGGCTCTTCTGGCACTTTGTTTGAACTTCTGAGCTGCTACTTTAGGCGCTGCCTTTGAATAGCTGAATTTATTTTTCTGCGTGTTCCGTTGCTTAGCGACGACAGGAGGAGAAACAGTCACTGCAGCTCATGTGGGTTTATTACTGATAAGTTAGCATCTCTGATACAGAAATGTATTTTTAATAAGACTAATGAGCTGTGATTCCTGACTTCAGCCAGGCAGAATGTTAAATAAACTGTGTTGCTGCACTGGGTATAGAACCTGACGCCCTGAGGGGTTTGATGTTACCTCAAAGCCATGCCTTGAATGTCTGTGCTTGGGCAGGCTGTTGTTTGAGGGTATTTTATGCTGCTGCCAATTCATTAGGTGAAGAGTTTCTCATATTTGTTTTGCCCAGTTTTCCCCAGTAATAGAAGGGATTTGATTTAAGAACTAAACTGACAACAGCAGTGAAAAAATCCAAAGCAAAAAGCCCCCAGCCTGACTGAGTTTACCTGCTGAAGTACAAAAACTCCAAGCTGAAAGTGCAGAAACCAAGTCTGTTTGCCTGGGAAAGCACTGGAACGTGTTCCCATTTTAGTCTGGTACTGTTTTTGACTGGGACAAGTTATAAATTTTCTGGTCTTGCATCAGATGTTGGCAGTAGCAGTTACTTTTTATCATGCATGGGGCGACATTCCTGTTGCTCAGAAAAGCATTCGGCCGATCAAGAGCTTTTTGGAATTTGTTTATAAAGCTTTCCTTGCCGCTGGAATAGTTGGAGAGCCTTAGCAGCAAGAATCCAGATGATTTTGACTGGCTGAAGGCATGGCTGTGTTTGTTCCATGTTTTTCTAGATTGCCTGTTCAAGCTGTGTCCCATGAACCGCTACTCGGCGCAGAAGCAGTTCTGGAAGGCAGCGAAGCCAGGAGCCAACAGCACCACGGATGCTGTGCTGCTCAACAAACTGCACGTGAGTATCCCTCTGCAGGCCCTCCTCACCCCCAGCCTGCTCTGAACAAGGATTTCCAGCCAGCCTGGCACAGTGATGGAGGAGACACCAAGTGCGCGTAGAAATAAATCAGATTCCTTTGGAGATGTTCACTGCAAGTCTTCAGTCCTCTGATTTATGGCAAAGTCACAGAATAGGCTGAGTTGGAAGGGATCCACAGGGATCATCCCAGCTCCTGGCCCTGCACGGACACCACCCAATCCCACCCTGTCCCCAAGAGTGTTGTACAGTGCTCTGGCAGCCTCAGGGCTGTGCCCATTCCCTGGGGAGCCTGGGCAGTGCCTAGCACCCTCTGGGGGAAGAACCTTTCCCTAAAATCGATCCTAAACCTGCCCTGCCACAGCTCCAGCCATTCCCTGGGTTTTGTCTGAGTCACAGAAATTGGACAGAACCCCCTCCTGTTCCTGCTCAAGGTCTGTGTCCCCCAGTGCTGTGTCCATGATACTGGAGTAGCCCTGGGAGCTCTTGTCTTCAACCTGGGGTAGAGATAATGGTGCTCCAGGGGAGCATTTTCAGTGCTAAAAGCATAAAAAAGGGATCCTTGAAACAATTGCACAGAGGATTGTCAGGCCCTGCATCCCAGCGTGGGGAACCTGGAGCTGCTGGTGTGATCAATCTATTGGGACTGCTCAAACAAACATTGCTGCTGTTGGTATATGGAAAGGTTGATGGGTAATTATGAGTAATTATAAGGCCAGACAGCCTCTCCTTCCTTATTAGCTTGCAGTATTTAATATTTTGTGGGTAAAATGTTGACATTCAGCAGCTGAAAACTCAGTAAGGCAGTTGATTGCTGTTTTTAGAGCTCCTATATAAAAAAAAAGCCAACTTAACTTAAATACCATCTGTTGACTTTAGAGTTAAATAAACTCAGTGTTTATGTTAAAATTACATAGCTGGAGTACTTCATGTCAAAATTACAATTCTAAATATTTTTAGGTTCTTTGAGCCTATATTAAGCTCATTGTAGCCTGGAATACGAAATGGCCCCGTAGGAGAGTGTCACTTGCTGATTGCCATATGGCTGCCTCGCTCTGCACTTCACAAAGACCCACTGGTGGACTCCTTCTGCTTCAAGAAATGTATTTATAACCCAAAAGTATCAGCTTGGCAGGGACAAAGCTATTTTGGTAGCACAAAGCTCCCTCACCTGGGCCGTGTTTCTCATGTTGAGAAGGGAAGGAGGCTGTGGCAGCAGGTTTAGGGTGATGGGGGTTCTGGGCTTGGCTGCTTGGTGCATCAGGAAAAGGGAGAGTTCATGGGTTTTCACAGAAATTAGGTCTAAATACTGCAACATGGAGAAGAAAAAGGCTTTGGCATTGCCCTGGATTACATTCTAATGTGGAGTTGCTCCCCTTCCCTAAGTACATCCCAGTGTGGGTGTCTGGGACTGTCCCTGCTCATCTGACACTTGACCCTTTTGTGCCAGGGTCCTGGAAATACAGGATGAGATTTTTCCAGGATAAGATTTTTCCAGGATTAGCCTGAGCCCAGTAGTGTTTGCACAGACATGTGCCACCAAGGCCTGCTTGATTTGGAGCAAGGGTTTGAGTGCCTTACAGTTTTATTGGGGTTCATTCAATCTGCATCACTTGGACGTGAACTCTGATGGGCTGGATCAGGTCTGCAGTGACCCAGGGCTTGAAAAATAACTGTGTGCCATGGACATCTCTGTATGAGAACTTCCTCCTGCCAGTCCTGTGTGTCCATGTGTCACCTTTGCCTTGCTGGCACATGGAGTGCTCTGAACCCCTGTGCTCACAGCTGTGAGCTCTGCCCAGGATGAGATTTCTTTATCAGAGCATTGCATTTCCAGCACAGCTGATGATGCAAGATGTGTTCATCATCATCACTTGCCTTTTTTGGCTTCTGTTTGTCTGCTGGTGGAATTTATTGTCTGCCATGGAGCGCTCCATGCTGAGGTCAGGTTATTTTAAGTTAATGCCATTTAAGGGATTTCAAATCTGGGACACTTGTCTCTCTGTGGTCGCAGCATCCGAGCTGCTTGAGGAGCTGACATCTAGTGGCCAGAAAAGTGATTCTCCTGGAGTGACTGTCAGGTCTGGGGAGTGCTTTTGGAGCACATCCTGAGTCCTAGTTGTACTTTCACAGAAAAAAGTTGGTTTTTATTTATTTTTTATTTATTTATAATAAATGTGGCACCCAGTGTGACAGGGCAGTCCTGGCTGTGGCTGCCCTTGTTTTGGAGGGCTCTGGTGTCTTAAGAAACCTTTTCTTGACAGAATACTTGCAAATCAAGCAAAGAAGCTGTATTTTAGTATTTTGAAATTAGTGAATTTTAGTAAATTTGAAAAAGCAGCTGTATCTCAGGTTCTCTTGGAGTAAGAAGCCAGTTTTCTTACCTAGCACAGCCTCACAAAACAGCACGTTTTGAGTGAGCTGGAGCTGGTGAAATTCTCGAACAGTGTGCAAGTAGCTGCTCCTTTGTCCTTCTCCTCAACTGTGGGCACTTTTCTTCTGCAAAAGAAACCTGGACCCACCACAGTCCTTGAGACCTGAGAACCAAACCATAATCCTTGATGCCCAACCTCCTAAAAAATCCGATTTTAAATTGCTCTCCAGATAGCAGTTAAAGCAAATACAGATTTATGTTTTTAATTCGAAACATCATCTTTCCTCTGAAGTGAAGAAGTTCTTCACCAAATGCAATTGTTTAAAAACAGCCTGGTCCAAATAGCTCACTTTTAAAACAACAGTGGCAAGAGGCTCATTGTTAATTATTAATCAGGGCTTTGTGTCCATGTAATAATTCAATTTTGCTAAGGGTTTCCCCTTTGCTTTCCCTGTCGGTGTGGTGCAGGAATGCTCAGCTGTGGCACAGAGGCTCCATCACCTCAGGGAGCACAAGCCCAGGTTTGGGGAGTGGGGAACTCTGCAGTGCAGGGCTGCAGTGGACATTGGTGTGTGCCTTCCCTGTGGTCCTGCTGCTGAGGGAGGGGCACTGGAGTCTCCAGAGAAACACAGCCTGGAGGGCAGCTGGAGCCTGTATTGGCAAAGGAAAATAAAGAATCAAAGTTGAGGTTCTTTCATTCAATTTGTGTAGAAGTCAATAGAAAGGAAGATAGAATTCCTGGCTGGAGCTGTTCCCATCCCTTTTTCACCTTTCCCTCCGTAGGTATCTGCCTTCTGTCTTGTCTGAGCTTTTCATCTCATGTTTTATTCCAGAATTTTGTCCAATTGTACCCAAATTATGGGTTACTTAAATGATGTGTGTCTATCTCCCCAAACAGTTGAAAAAGGGAATTGGAAATTACACTGTTGGAAGCTGGAAAAAGAGGAAATTAGGCTCTTTCAGATGCTTGCTGTTTTTCCAGTCCTTTGAAATAATCTTGAAGAAAAGGAGGTTTTGTAAAACCCCCTCTTCTAAAACACTCAGCAATTGAACTGTTCCCCTTTAATTTCAGCATGCAGCAGATTTGGAAAAGAAACAGAATGAAACTGAAAACAGAAAACTGCTGGGAACAGTCATCCAGTATGGGAATGTCATCCAGGTAGGCTGTGAACATCTGTGCAAGCTGGAGAGGATTTAGTTGAAAATTCCCTGCTCAGTGGACTTCAGATTTCTGGAATTGATGATCAAGAGTCTGTAGTTTTGCCAGGTTTCACAGTGCTCTGAAGTGGGATCCTGGGAAGCAGGGCCTGGGTGTTACATCTGTGATGAGATCAGTTTTTTATTATGGTTAATTGGCTTTGAGGTCTCCATTGATTGTTTCTTTCAGAAATCCTTGTTAGAGCCCTCATTAGAGTTGTTGGGAGGTGGCACATGTGCAACACCAAATATCCTCTCGCGGTGAAATGTTGACACTTAAGTCATAAACTGACACAGAGAAGGGAAATCAATAGAAATATTTAGATTTTTTAGTTAGAACAGGCCAGGCAAAACAAGAGGAAAGCAGCTTTGCCTCTTACCAGGAAGAGCCACTTAGTCCCCAGCATTTCACAAGTTTTGGTCCAGGGTTTTTTTTTAACCGCTTGCTGTAAAGTGATGAGGGCATCTCCATGTGTTTGTCCTAGCTGGGTTAACTGGAGGTGTTTTGTTCTGTGTCTGAGTGTGAGTGGAGCTGTGCCTGAGTCCATCAGCATTTGCACAGAATTCACTTTGCACTCCTGTGTGGCACTGCAGTTGTCTCGTGCACGCTCGGGTTATTGAGGGGAGGAAGAGGAGCATTCTTAGAACTGAACTCTGATTCTTATTCTAGCTGCTTCACTTAAAAAGTAACAAATACTTAACAGTAAATAAGAGGCTTCCAGCTCTGCTAGAGAAGAATGCAATGAGGGTGACCTTGGATGAAGCTGGAAATGAAGGCTCCTGGTTCTACATCCAGCCCTTCTACAAACTGCGCTCCATCGGGGACAGTGTAAGTGCTGGGAGCAGGCTCCTCACTCCTCCTCTGGGCACAGCCTGCACTTGGGAGGCCTGTCTTGCAATTAATGCAATGCACAGATCTCTCAGGGCGTGATGATGATGCAGGAACAACCTTTTTGCTATGCTGTCATGAGGGGGAGGAAAATTGCTATGGTAACTTGTATTTTGGAAACGTGGAATGATCTAACATTGGAGGGAATAAGGGACCTAATTAGGCTGGCCTTGCACAATTCCTGCTCAATTCAAAATGGTAGGAAGTGTTGAGCTCCTTCAGGAGGTTTGGAAGGAATAATTAGCATCTTGGTTTTCAGTGTTGTCAGCTTAGAATCAAAATTCGTCATCACTTTGGATGTGAGGAGTGAGGTAATAAGGAAGTGAAATGCTCCTGCTCATGGGGGATCTTTAAATGCATTGCCATTTTAATCCCTTCTTTTGCAACAGCTGAGTCACTTGGGTATGGAATCTTCCTAAAACCAGGAGGTCATGAGCTTCAGTGTTCTCTGGGGTTCAGGCCAGGTATATTTGGCGCCTAAACACAGTGAATTTATCAATCAGCCATCATTTATCCTGTAGCCCCACCTGTACCAGAACTCAGTCTGCTTCTTCTGCAAGGCTCTGAGTCCAGTAGCACAGGGGTTTTTGCCTCAGTCCCTGAGTTTGGTGAGCTAAATTCTGAACAAAGCAGAATCTTGGTGGAATACTCAGACTGGCATCTCTCCAGACTGCAAAAAAGTTTTCCTCCCATGGCTCCCATTAAAAAAAAAAAAATAAAAAAGGAAGAAAAAGAGCTTTCTCAGGGTGCAAATTTGTCTGATGCTGCACTTCTCTGCAGGTTGTCATTGGAGACAAAGTAGTCCTGAATCCTGTCAATGCTGGCCAGCCTCTCCATGCCAGTAGCCATCAGCTTGTGGATAATCCAGGATGCAATGAGGTGAGGGGACTTTGGCACAGCTGGAGCAGCTGTACAAACCTCTGTGTGCTTCAGCTTACCCATTTGTACATGGTTTGGAATTGGGCATGTTGGTTGGTACCCGTGGCACTGCTTATTAGGAATGGTTATTCTGGTAATCAGTGACTTACAAGATGAGTTTTGCAATTCTACTTTCACTTGGGTGCTGGCAGAGGTTTGGGTTTGATCTCTTTTGCATGACTGGCTAAAAGCAAGTTGTTCCTTCAAAATCAGGAGTTGTGGCACAGTGATGTGCCCCATACTAGTCGCTGTGAAGAAAATTAAATCTACAGCACAGATGTGTAACAAGTGACTTCCAAGCGAGTCAGCTCTGCAATTACTTGTTCTGGAGCAGACACAGAAGAGACTTTCCTTCTCCAGAGCAATGCAGCCAGGCCTGTCTAAAATCAGACAGTTGCTCATGGCAGGACCTTGTGCAGGCACAGGACAGTGGGACTGATGGTCTCATTCTCCTTCTAGGTCAACTCAGTGAACTGCAACACCAGCTGGAAAATCGTGCTCTTCATGAAATGGAGCGACAACAAGGACGACATCCTGAAAGGGGTGAGAGGCAGAGCTGTGCCTGTCTGCAGCTGGGGCCCTGCTGGGCACGGCCCCTGCTGACCCCGCTGCCTGCCTTTGGCAGGGGGACGTGGTGAGGCTGTTCCACGCCGAGCAGGAGAAGTTCCTGACGTGTGACGAGCACAGGAAGAAGCAGCACGTGTTCCTCAGGACCACGGGCAGGCAGTCGGCCACGTCTGCCACCAGCTCCAAAGCCCTGTGGGAGGTGGAGGTGAGGAACTGGGGCTGCCTTGCTAGGAACAATTCTTCCTTCTGTTTAAAACACTCTGTCTGGCTTTCTCGCTTTAGGTAGAACTTTGCTGGTGTTAGAAGTTGAAATCAGAATTCCTTCACTTGCTGTGCTTTCTGTGCACAGGTGGAGCTCTGCTCTCAGCACAGAGCTCTCAAGTTCAGGTGCTTTACAGTTGAGGAAAAGGGCACAGAGAAACATCCATGAGGTCATTTTCTTACCAGTCACTGAAGTTTAACAACAGCTTATAATTTCCACTGTCCTGCTGAGTGTACTGAAGGCTCTATTTTTGGTGTGGAATAATGTGATTATGTATGGCCTCATCTGATAGGAGGCTGCAGCCCCTTGCTAGTCTGTCTGAAGTGGCTTTTTAAATTCACTTGGCTTTTAAACAGAGTGACTAACACCTTGGCCATCAGTGGCTTCTGAAAATAGCCTCAATCTGTTGATATTATTAGCATTGGTTTATGATGTTTAAATTTGATTCAATTATGAAGTGCATATAAGAATCAAAAAAATAAATTGTAATGCTGGATAGGTGCTTTTATATTCCTTTTCCAGAAGTATCTGCTGTGATGTTCAGCTTCTCCTGTATTTCAAATGAAAGTCTGCCTGTAATTAGCGTTATTTTGGCATTTAGTCCGTCTGTGGTAACTCTCCATGTGTGTGCAGTTACCTGAACAGCTGAGAGTTCTTCCCTGAAAGATACAGGGTCAGCTGTGATGAATTTTCTTTAGGAATCAGGTTAACCCTAACCCACAGAGTAGCCAGTATGGGGTTACAGGTGTTGGAGGCCCTCCTTGCCCCACTTTGTCAGTACATATAAATATTAATTCTTTTGTACATCATCGTTGCATTTGAAATATTTCCAGGTGTCTTCCCTCATCCACTTTAAACAGCCAAAAATTTAGTTGTAGCCGTAGGGTAACGGATTTGTGGCCTTCTCTAGGGGCTTGTTTCAGGACCTGGCAACACATGCACATAGAGAGCCCCTTCCTTAATTCATTACAAACTGAGGGCAGCTATTCCCAGCCAGCTCAGAGCATTCCCTGCACACTCCTGGTGACAGATAGAAGCTGGCTTTGTCTTTCCTCAGCCCCTGGTTGCGTTTGCCCTCCCTGCCCGTGGAACGAGGCAGGTCCTGCTGGGAAGGGGGGGGTCTGTGCCGCTCTCCAGGCGTGTCCCTGTCCCTGCAGGTGGTGCAGCACGATCCCTGCCGGGGGGGAGCTGGCTACTGGAACAGCCTCTTCAGGTTCAAGCACCTGGCCACGGGGCACTACCTGGCAGCAGAGGTACGTGGGCTGGGCTGGCACCTCTGCCTGCCCTCACGCTGTGTTCTCCTCCTTCGGCACCTGCTCAAAATCTGTCGTTTCCCACCCTGAGGCTGGACACGGGGAGGGGAGGAGAGTGGTCATTTGGATTGGTGCAGAAATAGATGCTAAACGTAGGGGATAAGATGGAAGAGCTGAGAGAATATCGTGGTTTGGGGTAGTCATGAGCTGATTACACTTTCTGTGTGAATTCGAGAGTCAAGAACTTCTCCTGCAAAGAATAGGCACTAAATAGTATCCTGTCATGTGGGCACTGGAATCAATGGGACTTTATTAACTGATGAATAAATGGTAAATGACTGAAAGCCTTTGGGGGAAAATGAATTCAAGTGTTGGTAATTTCTCTTGAATCACTGATTTTTGAGCAGAATCGTGGAGCTGAGTATAAAATGAAAACACTGACTTCAGACCGGTCTGTAAGAACTGCAGATAGAGAAAAGTCCAGATTAAATACCCCATTTTATATTCTTCTGATAAGCAGATTGGGCAACCAGAAACATTTTGTCACATGCACACTGCAAATCCTTTTCAGTAGTGAGCCAGTGTAGAGCTTTTCCAGTAAATCTTGAGTTTTCTAATCAGCCAAAATAAAAACATGCTCTTAGATCATGCAAGAATATCCCAGAGGAGATTGCTCACCTGATCTCTGGTTAGAATAATGTTTGTTCTAAAAGATTTCTCCAAGCCAGTAGATTCTAGCTGGAAATTCCACTTGGAGTTTAAACAACAAAAAGAAAGCATGACCTGGTTAACTCTCTATCACCTGATCTCTGGTTAGAATAATGTTTGTTCTAAAAGATTTCTCCAAGCCAGTTTCTAGCTGGAAATACCACTTGGAATTAAAACAACAAAAAGAAAGCATGACCTGATTAACTCTCTGCTCTTGCTCCTGTAGTGGTTCTCCTGACTGAGATAACTCTCCCTGCATGTTTGCAGGTTATTTGGCTGATTTGCAGCCTGGTGAGCCATGCTGGGTGTGGGCAGTGTGCTCTGCATGCCTGGAGCAGTGCAGGGCACTGGTGACCACGAGGTTCAGTGATGCTCAGGCTGTTTGCCCCTTGCAGCTGTGCTGGAGTTTTGACCTGCCTGTGATTCTGTTCCATCAGGTAAACCCTGACTATGAGGAAGATGACCTGGAGTGTCAATCCTCAGTAAGTATAGGCAAGGGTATGGTCCTGCCCCTGGCTGAGGAGGGCTTGGCACAGCCCCAGGGCTGCCCTGGCCAGGGCACAGCTGGCCCCATTGTTAGTGAAGAAACTAAAAACCTGACAATGCTCTGGAGGCTTTTAAGGCCTGTCCAAGGAGTGGGTGTTGACACCTTTAGTGCAGAACAACCCACTTGGAACTGAATTACCACATCACCTGAACCCCCCTCAGCTCCTCCCTTTGTGGCATCTTTTTCTGTCTTCCTGTTTCCTCAACCTTTGCTTCCTTGGAGCTCTGTCCTGCCGTGGGCTGGAAATAAGTTGCTCAAGGTGACACCAGATGGGGCTTGTCCCTGAGGGAATGTCCCCCAGTGCTGTGCCTGTCTGACCTCTGTGGTTAAGCAGCAGATTTGCTGTTATTGTACCTTGTCTCAGGAAAGCAGGATAACAGCAGGAATGGCAGGGGGAGGGTGATTCCAGTGCCATTCCCCTGCTTTTCCTGTGGGAGCCAGTGTGTGTTGTCAGTAAATGTTGTTGTGTCAAAGATTGAGTGTGTGGTGCTCTGTATTGACAGAAGCTTCCCTTTGGTGTCAGAAGGAGCCAACATTGCTTCAGGAGTTGAAAACAGAGAAAACTGGAACAGCACTTTGCATTGTGGATTTTATTTATTTAGTTGGATTTGGTCATAGGCTTATGCAGCTTTCTTGGCCATTTATCCTGTATTATGGAGGATTTGCACCATTTGGGTATGACAGAGAGCTATTCCTTCCGTTCCTAAGAGATGGATGTGATGCTTGGAAATCCTGCAGGGTGCATTTTTCCTCCTAAAAGGATTTTTCATTATAGCCTGGCCATTAAAATGCTTCCCTCGCCCTCAGATATTGAGCTGTTTTCCTGATTACTTCTTGGTGGCATTTGGCAGCTTGACTGCAGTAAACATGGTAAAAAAACTGAACAAACCCCACCCATAGCTGCTCCCTGGGGTGTGGGGGGAATCCAAAACTGAGGTGTTTTATTGGGTTAATTTTTTGAGAATCAATCAGTGTTGAGGGGCTTTAGGTAGACACCTTGCCCCTGTGATGTGTCCTGCTGACATGTGCATGGGTAACTCACGCATACTGTCTCAGCTCTCTGCTTTTTCCCTGCTCTGTCTCTTTACCACTAGATGGCAAAAATAGACCAGCGAGAACAGGAGCAGGAGCACATAATTCAGCTCTGACAGGAAATTGCCACATCGTTTGTCATTCTCTGCTGACAGGAGGGTGTGGGCTGCTTTATCCAACTTTATCCGAACTCCAGCGTGATCCAAGCGCGAGCTGTCTGCGGGCTTTCTGCGCACAGCTCGCCGCTTTGGTTGCTGCTTTCTCCTTGTCCCTCAGAGGGCTGTGCAGGAAGGGTTTCCATGGGCATGGGTGAGGTGCCAGCTCCACCTTCCAGCAGCAGAAGGAGCTGCTCGTGTCACCCCTGGGGTTGAATTTCAGTGCTCCCTGAATTGCCCCGTTTCCTGCTTTCTGCTTTACTCCTCGTGTTCAGCTTTGCCCCAGTTTGAAGAAGTGACCAGTTGTCTCCCAAAGGACAAGCAGAGCAGCTGTATCCCTCACTGTGTTCCCTCCCCTTGCTGGGGGGGATGAAGGAGACAGCTGAAATTCGGAGAATTCGTTCCAAGTGAGCGAGTTTCTCCCAGAATTTCTCTCCAGATGGACTCTGAGTGTAGAGTTGCTCCTTCCCTTGAAGGCACACTCCCAAAGTGTATTTCTGTTCCATACAGATAACTGCCTGTTCCCATGTACAAAATCAGACTTTAAATGTCACTGCTTTGCAGCCAAGTTCATTGACTGCAAATATGTTAACTTGGGAGTATCCTGAGGCACAAGCAGCACTGGATACCTTTCCCATCTGCTCCAGGATGGCAGTGCCTTGCAGCAGGGCTGTGACAGGCAGGTGCCTGAGTGCTGACTCCCTTGGGAGCCACCATCACAGAGAAGCTGAGAAATTGCTTTCTTGGTCACCTTGAGAATGGCAGCCAGGATTTAGGTGGTTGTGCATGGACAGCTGGTTCCTGTGTGCCAGGACAGTGAGTGAGCAGCTTCTTCAGGGACTTGTGACAGCTGGGAGTTCCCTAGGAAAGGATTTGGAGAAAGTTGTTGTTCCGTTTTCTCGGTTCATCTTTGGTTTTTTCCTACCCTTTTGTCCTTTCATCTGAAGCCCCAGGGTTTATCCAACTGATGTATCTTTACTTTGCTGGAGGAGGCTGGGGATTTGCTGGAACCTTGGGAATAAAGATCATTCTGGTGCCATGGCCTTTGGAACATGTTTTTGTGCTTGAGAGCAGCACAGGCTGCAGTGTGAGCAGCAGGGCTTCCAACTCCTTGATTGGCTTTTTGTTTCTCTTGCCTGGGATTGATGGATGTGGCTCCCATTTTTGCTGCTGAAGCTGATTATTTCTCAGCGAGCTTGTTTGGTACATGGCGTGGCCGGGTTTTTATGTTTTCAGCTCATTAATTATGTGGTTAGAGGGATAATTGCAATGTGTGGGGTATGTTTGGAGAGCTGGTAGTGCCAGGATTGGGGATCTCAGCTGATGTGTGTTCTCAGAGCTCCCAGTGTGTGTGGGGTGAATGGCTGGGGGGGTTTGTCTCTTCTGGCACCGTCTGTGAGACGTGAGCTCTGCGTGGAGGGGGAGTTGCTGTGCTGGCACTCAGGACGTACCCAGGGGAAGCAAGGCGTGCTTGGCCAGAGCAGCTGGGTGTCCTGCAGCCATTCCCCTGGCCCAGAGTGCCCCCCGTGTGTCTGGGGCTGTGGGGGGCTCTCAGGGCTCCCCTGAGGCCGTGGCCTTTCTCCACAGCTGGACCCCGAGCAGGAGGCGGCGCGGCGGGGCCGGGGGCCCCAGGAGAAGATGGCCTATTCCCTGGTGTCCGTGCCTGAGGGCAATGACATCTCCTCCATCTTCGAGCTGGACCCCACCACCCTGCGAGGGGGAGACAGCCTGGTCCCCAGGTACAGTGGCCTCTGCACAGCTCGGGGGTTTTTGTGGGTTTTTCAAGTCAAGCTGCCCCAGACTGTCTTCCTTTTATCCTCTGGAATCAGGTTCCTCCTCTAATGAATGTAGAAATAATGAGAAAATGCCTGAAGCTTGGCCTGAGTGCTTTACAATTGAGGTATAAGTAAGAGAACACCATTTTGCAGATAGGAAAATTGAGACTAAGTGACTTTCTAAGTGACTTCCTTGCCAGGAATGATCTGGGACTAAAAGCCTTGGGTGTCCTATCAAGGCATTCATTCCTGTGACCTGTCTGTATTGGGTTAGGATGTAACACCAACTATTTAGCACTGGATTTTCTGTTATTTGTGTGTTCTTTACTGTTCATGTGGCACCTCATGCTGTTGAAAAGCTGCTGCACCCTTCCAAGTGCCACGCTCTGCACACAGCTCTTTGCTGCTGTTCCCACTGGGAGAGCACAGCAATTCTGTTCCTTCTATTCAGCAACTCCCTGGATCATCAGGTACCCATATTTTGGAGTATCAGGGAGTTCTGGGCTGAAAACCCCAGAGGTAAGGGGAGAAGCTGGCAGCTCACAGCAGTGGGAAGGTGAGGATGGAAAGAGGTTCAGCTTGTTACAGCAGCTCAGAGTGGCTGTGGTTCTGTTCTGGAGCAGAATCTCTTTCACTACAGGAGAAACCTTCCTCAGGTGAATTCACAGAGTGAGCTAAGGCATTAAGAATGTTGTTCCAGTTGTGGTATGCAGTGTGGACAGAGATGACACTTCTTTTCCATTTGTTCCTGCCAGCATCTCAAAATCCCAGCAATGCAAAGACTTCCCAGCTGGGAGGCTGACTCATGCTGGGGCACTCCTGACTTTCTTTCAGGAACTCCTACGTGAGGCTCAGGCACCTCTGCACCAACACCTGGGTCCACAGCACCAACATCCCTATTGATAAAGAGGAGGAGAAACCTGTGATGCTGAAAGTAAGTTCTGTGACTGTGTAAGCACATCCTTTGGTTCCTGTACTTCCACAAAAGCGGTGTTGGCAGGAGTTTCACTCCCTGTGCCTGTCACAAACCGAGCATGTGACAGTAATGAACAGTGCCTGTGCAAAATATTTGCTCTTAATGGCTCTGTTTCCTGGTATTTTTCTAGTTACACTGTTCAGTTTCTACTCCACAACAGTCATCAGGAGCAGGATATTTTTTTCCACTGGCTACAGCAACTTTTTGCCATCTCACCTGCTGCTCCTTTGAATTTAGGGACAGCTTTGAGTTTGCACAGAGTGTTCTCAGAGTTTGGGCTCAGCAGTGCTCCCATGCTGCCTGAGCACAGTGTGGCTTTTCTGTTTCATTATCACTGAGTGTGAGCCACTGCTTTCTTCCTGCCTTGGGGTTTGCTGATAAAGCTTCTCTGGCTTTCAGATTGGGACCTCTCCAGTGAAGGAGGACAAAGAAGCTTTTGCTATAGTGCCAGTCTCGCCTGCAGAGGTTCGGGACTTGGATTTTGCCAATGATGCAAGCAAAGTTTTAGGTTCCATTGCTGGCAAGCTGGAAAAGGGAACAATAACCCAGAATGAAAGGAGGTAAGGAAACCAGAATTGGGATCAGATAATGCTGCTTCCTGTAGTCAGTAACTGGTTCTTTGACTGTTTTATGAGAGTATGATAAAGAGGGATTTGGTTTCCTCCTTGATGGGATTTGATGTTGTTGTGTCCATAGTGAAGGTTCTCAGGCCTGGATTGTCCAGCCCTCCTTGTCCTCCGTGAAGTGAGAACATGAGAAATGTTTGTGAGCTTGGGGGACTAATCCCCAGCATACCTCTGCAAATGGAGTGTGGGAATTCCTAATCCATCTTGTGAGGACTGAACATGTGATGTGCAGCAAATCCTCTGGCTGTGTCTGTGAAAATGGGGCCACACAAAAAGAGCACAGGGGTGGCTGTGTCACACCAGGGCCCGTGTGCTTCCATAGCCAGTGCCTTTTATTTGGCCTTGGGAGAGATTATCACCTGATTTATGGTTTGTGGCAATTGAAAGAAGTGCCAAATAGAACTTGGCAAGTGTAGAGTTATCCTAAAGTGATTTTCTTGCCTTGCTGCTGCTCTGGTTTAGCTGTTGGACAGTGAGGCTGCAGTAATGGGGGAGCATTAGTTTCTAATTTTAAGTTCTGTGCAAACCTCTGAGTTTTATCCAATCTCTAATTGGTGTTAGTTTTTCACTTAGCATTTGGAAATCTGTGTAAACTTGCCCCGGCACTGCTCTTTTAGCACAGAGAATTTGTATTCTCATGTTAACAGCTTCTGGCTTTTCCATAGATCTGTTACCAAACTGTTGGAGGATTTGGTCTACTTTGTTACTGGTGGAACTAATTCTGGCCAGGACGTGCTTGAGGTGGTGTTTTCTAAACCTAACAGAGAACGGCAAAAGCTGATGAGAGAGCAGAACATTCTGAAGCAGGTAGGCTGGGGTTTTCTCTGAGCTCTGCCTGTGAGAAGAGTTCTTGGAAAAAAGAACCTGGTAACAGAGAACCTGGCCAGGCTGGATGGGGCTTGGGGCAGCCTGGCCTGGTGGGAGGTGTCCCTGCATGTGGCAGAGGGTTGGAACGAGGTCATCTTCATGGTCCCTTCCAACCCAAGCCACTCTGTGGCTCTATGAAACTTTGGTCTCAAATTATTGGGGCCAAAAGGTCCTGTGAGTTTCCAGCTTTCAGCAGGCTCTGGGCAGTGGGCTGTAGGCTCACCATTGCTGGAACTAAAAATTCCAGCAGATGGTGTTGAATGAAGGAGATGAGCATCTTATGTCCGGGCTGCTCCATGGCCAAGAGCCGTGGTGACTGCAGCATGTTTCTGATGTACCTTTTGAAATACAAAGGCACAGAGCTTTGGCACTAGTTATGAGCAGGAGAAGGCAGTGCCTCATGGGGCTGTGTCTGTGTTTTTTACTGGATCTGTAGATTTTCAAGCTGTTGCAAGCACCCTTCACGGACAGCGGGGACGGGCCGATGCTGCGGCTGGAGGAGCTGGGGGACCAGCGCCACGCGCCCTTCAGGCACATCTGCAGGCTCTGCTACAGGGTGCTCAGGCACTCCCAGCAGGACTACAGGAAAAATCAGGTTGGAAATACCTCTGCCATCATCAGTGGCACCAGCGTGGTTCCTCTGCTCAGATAAAAAAAGCTTTATCCCATAAAGTAATCCCTGCTCTGCTGTGGCTGCACAGTCAGCAAGAGGTTTTGGGATTGCTCACTTTCATTCTATTTTTCACCTGTCAGAAACTATAATGTAATTAGCACTGGTTCGAAGTGGGATTTAAGAAAACAACAGCATTTCTAACTGTCCCACACAGGTGAATGACAGGACTTCACTATTGCTGACTGCAGGCTGCATTGAAAGTTGCCCTGTAAATTAAGGCTGTTCAGTTTTTGTTGCCATGTATTAAAAACAAGGTCCTGTCAGATAGGTATAAGTGCCTTGCTACTGTGTCTAGCCCAGCAGAGGGGGCAGGGATAGAGGTGTTAAGGTCATCTGTCATTGTTTGCTTTCTTTCAAACAAACAATTTGAATCTAACCCAGTTTGCGCCTTGGAATGTTGGTATTGACAAACATCCACCTGTTTTCTGTTACTATTTCAAATTCTGAGGGCTAATTGCACCCCCTTCCTCCTTGCCTGTGTGTTTTGAAGGAATACATTGCCAAGCAGTTTGGCTTCATGCAGAAGCAGATTGGCTATGATGTCTTGGCTGAGGACACCATCACAGCCCTGCTCCATAACAACCGCAAGCTCCTGGAGAAGCACATCACAGCTGCTGAGATTGACACCTTTGTGAGTCTCGTGAGGAAAAATAGGGAGCCCAGGTGAGAGCTGCATTTCTGAATATGTGATTACCCTTCTCCTTCTGGGAAAAGTCTGCACCTGCCAGCTTGCTCAGGAGGAAGCACAGCCAGTTCGCTGTGTTCTGGCACTCGCCCTGCCGTCCCCTCGGGCAGCAAGTCTTGCTCTGCGCTGTTCGAGTGGAGTTCTGAATGTTTGCTTCCTGAAATGTAGATTGCTTCAGCTGAGATCTCACCAGTGATTGATACCCTTTTGGCTCGTGCTTTCCAACAGGTTTTTGGATTACCTCTCGGATCTGTGCGTTTCCATGAACAAGTCTATTCCCGTGACACAGGAGCTGATTTGTAAGGCCGTGCTGAACCCCGCCAATGCAGACATTCTCATTGAAACCAAGTAAGTCCGTGCCTCTCAAGATGCTTCTCCTGGTGTGAAGCAGAAGGGGAAGGTGGCTCAAAGCTGAGCACGCTGCTGGCACGTACCAGGGAAGCAGGGAATTAATTGTGTGGGATCCTCTTCAAACATGGAGCAGGGCTGGGGACAGCAGGTGTCTGCCAGGTGCACCCCCAGCCCCACAGGCAGAAATCCCTCCCATCTCTCCTGTCAGATGCAAAGCACAAAGACTTTGCAGGGAGGTGTGCAGGCTCCTGGGCTGATCTTCCCCCAGCTCTGAGGGAGCTCAGCTGGCAGCAGAGCAGAAGCTGCTCTGGCCCTGCTCACCTTTCCTCCCACTGAGGTGGGGTTTGGGTCTCCAGCTCTGCTCTGCCGTTGCTGAGGCCTCAGAGCAGGCACCAAATCCCATTTGTCTTTGGTAAAGATGGCTTTATTCAATATATGTACTAGAGGATATATAACCATTATCTAAATACTGCAAAAGGGAAGCAGGTAGTATTTAAAACACAAATGGCTGAGAGTAGACTTTCACATTTAATTCTTGTCATGAAATCATAAAGGCTGTATTTATTTCCATGAACTCTTAGTATTGGTACATCACTTGTTTGTCCTTGAGTATTTAATTTGGGGTTTTTCAGGTGGTGATATTTTCTTTGCTGTAAACCTTTTTGGTATCGGCAGCTGATTTATTTCTAGTTTCTTCATCACATAAACTGAAAGAAATTCTGATCCACTTGGCATTTATGGGATACAGAATGAATCAATTTTTTCTTTCCTATGTCTTTTCCTGGTCTGTTGAATGATCTTTGAATCAGTTCTCCTCTAAAGAAGGTTTTGAAAGTCCGTTATTATGCGTCTTTAATTTCCTTGTTTCTTTATCTTCTTCACTTGAAAGGAGCTGAAATGTTCATCTTTTTAAGGCTGAATGGAAAGCTTATAATCTAATGCTTTTAATAATACACCCCAGCGATTTGCTGTAGTAAAATGCTACTGCTGAAAGGGCAGGATAGATTTTAGCAAGTGTCTTAAGAGAGGTGTGAAGGATGTATGTGGGTCTGGAACGTAACCTCCCTTTCTCCCCCAGGCTGGTGCTCTCACGATTTGAATTTGAGGAGGTGTCGAGTGGAGAAAATGCCTTGGAGGTCGGAGAGGACGAGGAGGAAGTGTGGCTGTTCTGGAGGGACAGCAACAAGGAGATCCGCAGCAAGAGCATCCGGGAGCTGGCCCAGGACGCCAAGGAGGGGCAGAAGGAGGATCGGGACGTGCTCAGCTACTACAGGTTAACAGCACACAGCAGGGCTGCCTGGCCAGGCTGTGCTAGGGCAGCAGAGCTCCTTGGGTGTGCTTGGGCAGCTGCACAGGGTGTGCTAGGGCAGCTGCACAGGGTGTGCTAGGGCAGCTGCACAGGGTGTGCTAGGGCAGCAGAGCTCCTTGGGTGTGCTTGGGCAGCTGCACAGGGTGTGCTAGGGCAGCAGAGCTCCTTGGGTGTGCTTGGGCAGCTGCACAGGGTGTGCTTGGGCAGCTGAGCTCCTTGGATGTGCTTGGGCAGCTGCACAGGGTGTGCTAGGGCAGCAGAGCTCCTTGGGTGTGCTTGGGCAGCTGCACAGGGTGTGCTTGGGCAGCAAAGCTCCTGTTTCATGCACAAAACAGCCTTCGGAGAAGGAGGGTGAAGGCTCTCGGCAGTGAGAGCTGAAAGCACAAAGTTGCTCGTGGTGAGGAGTCCAGGTGTTGACATGAGCCAGTTTAAACTGATTTTTAAAAACTAGTTCAGGCTTTGAGTGTGTTGAATTTCCCAAGCAATTAGTGCTTGGTTTCCTGTTGGTGGGTGTTGGAAAATCCCCTGCAGGTGCCCACTGGGCTCCCTGTGCACTTGGGGGTTGCAGGATTTGGGTGTGCGGATGGCTTTGCTTTTGGTTTGCAAGAAGTCACTGCTGTTCTCTGTCCTGCTTTCTCCCCAAGCCTTCAGTGGCCCTGTATTGCCAGCAGCAGCAGCATGAAGCTGTGTTGGTGCCCCAGGCTGGCTGTGGAGGGTGTACAGGGCTGTTTGCACAGCCCAGCCGTGCTTTGGGCAGCTCTGACACGGGTGAGGTTTCCAGATGACTTGACAAGACACCGAGTTCTTGGCATAGTGTAAGGTCAGGTTTCAGCCCAGACCAAATTCCTGTGTCTGGGTTATAAACCCCTGAGAGTCATTTGACAGACTCAATTGTGGCAGTGCAGAAAGCACAACTAGATTATTTGTTTAAATAACCATTTTGTTTTGAATTGTTTCTTTCATTGAAATGATTCTTGCAGGAAAATTCCTCATACCTAGTTTTATTTGAGCCTGCTGGAGCTCAAAAGGAGACCTCTTACATAAAAGTTTTTTAAAACAAACTTGCTTTCAAAGTAGGTATTTTGTTTGGTTTTAAATAGAGTTGATAAATTTTGGTGTGTATGTATATTGGTATAACAGTGGTAGTGTTACTTGTTTTTAGTCTACATTATACCTCATAAACATGCTTAAAATAAGGGCTTAGGATATGGTTTGGTTAAATTCCATGAGGGAATGCTAGAAATTAAAGGAATCTGCTGTCAATGAAATAATTTCTTTAGGAAGCCTCACACTGGCCAGTGCTGAGCAGCAGCCTGTGGGCACTGCTGAGTGCTGGGCACGAGCTTTATGGCCACAGGTGAATTACCTGTCTGTGGGTTGGGCATAGGTGAGGTGCCAGTGGTCAGTTCATGGGCTGAAATCTTAGGACTGAAGTTCACTTTTTCTCTACCAGTTCTCTCACTGAAGGGAGCAGAGCTTGGTAGTTGTTTCATCAGTGCCTGATTTTGGGTGACTGCACCCAGCTGTGTTGCTGCCTCAGGGACAAGTGTGGCTTCAGCAGCTGGAGGCAGCCTTTGGCCTTACACAGTGTTTAGGCTGAGTTGCTTTAAGTGTTGTTTGCATTCTGCTGTAGCTTTCATAAAAAACCATTTTTTATTATTTCCTATCAGGGTGGGCAGCCCTGGCACAGGTGCCCAGAGCAGCTGGGGCTGCCCTGGATCCCTGGCAGTGCCAAGGCCAGGCTGGACAGGGCTGGAGCACCTGGGACAGTGGGAGGTGTCCCTGCCATGGCAGGGGATGAAACAGGGTCATGTTTAAAGTGCTTTCAGGGGTTTTATGATATTTAATGAGTGATTCTATGTTATTTGTTCTGTGCTGTTTAACTTATTCTGTTGTTCCACTGTTTGCTAGTATTAGATAAGTGCTTTATTCTTTCCACAGTAAGGATTGAGCTGTATTAATAGACAAAGTAATATTTCTATTAATACACAAGGGTATATCAGTATACTTCACAGTATAACTGTGTTTATATATACTTCATATATATGCTTTATATTTATTTATGCTTTACTTTATATATATTGTATATATAAAGTATACTTTATATGTATTTATATATGCTTTGTATCTAATTTATAAAGTACATTGTATATAAATTGATACATACTTTACAGTACTCAGGAAATTAAAGCTTCATGCCCACATAAATTAAATAATATAATTTCTTCTTTTTTTTCCTTTTTCTCCCTGAAGATACCAGCTGAACCTCTTGCTTTATATATACATTATATATATAATCTTTTATATATATAAGCTTTTTATATATAAGCTTTTATATGTATGTATATATATAATCTTTTATATATATAAGCTTTTTATATATAAGCTTTTATATGTATGTATATATATAATCTTTTATATATATAAGCTTTTTATATATAAGCTTTTATATGTATGTATATATATAATCTTTTTAGGTATATAGAGCATATTTATATATGCTTTGTTTTTAAGGGTTAAAGTAGATTGTATATATATATATATTTATATATACTTTATCCAGGAAACATAATCTTGAAGTTTATACAGATTAACACATAGAATTTTCTTTTTTCCCTTTTCCCCCTGAAGATACCAGCTGAACCTCTTGTTTTATATATACACTATATACATATATTTTTGTGTATTAAGTATACTTCATATATGCTTATTTATACATGCTTTGTTTTTAAGGATTAAAGTAGATTGTGTATATATATATATATATATGTACTTTACACAGGAAATTAAACCATAATCTTCAAGCCTACATAGATTAACACATTTTTTTTTCCCTTTTCCCCCTGGAGATACCAGCTGAACCTCTTGTTTTATATATACATTATATATATAATCTTTTTATGTATATAAAGCATATTTTATATATATTTATATATGCTTTGTTTTTAAGGGTTAAAGTAGATTGTATACATATATATTTATATATACTTTATCCAGGAAACATAATCTTGAAGCTTATACAGATTAACACATAGAATTTTCTTTTTTTCCCTTTTCCCCCTGGAGATACCAGCTGAACCTCTTGTTTTATATATACACTATATACATGTATTTTTGTGTATTAAGTATACTTTATATATGCTTATTTATACATGCTTTGTTTTTAAGGGTTAAAGTAGATTGTGTATATATATATTTATATGTACTTTACACAGGAAATCAAACCATGATCTTCAAGCCTACACAGATTAACACCCACAATTTTCCTTTTTCCCTTTTCCCCCGAAGATACCAGCTGAACCTCTTTGCTCGGATGTGCCTTGACCGCCAGTACCTGGCCATCAACGAGATCTCGGGGCAGCTGGACGTGGACCTGATCCTGCGCTGCATGGCCGACGAGAACCTGCCCTACGACCTGCGCGCCTCCTTCTGCCGCCTGATGCTGCACATGCACGTGGACAGGGACCCCCAGGAGCAGGTGACCCCGGTCAAGTACGCCCGCCTCTGGTCCGAGATCCCCTCCGAGATCGCCATCGACGAGTGAGTGCGCGCGGGGCACGGCCGGTGCTGCTCTGGGGCACGGCCGGTGCTGCTCTGGGGCACGGCCGGTGCTGCTTCTGGCACAGCTGGTGCTGGTGCTGCTCTCTGGCACGGCTGGTGCTGCTGTGCGGCACGGCTGGCGCTGCTCTGTGGCACGGCTGGCGCTGCTTCTGGCACAGCTGGCACTGCTCTGTGGCACAGCTGGCATGCACAAGGCAGCTTTCCCTCCACCTTCCTTCTTTACTGCTCGTGTTGATGCGGTTTTCTGCGCGTATCGTGTTTAATTCTCATTGGGCAGTAACTCGTCGCTGCCCAGTTCATTGCTTAGTAGTTTGTTGCTGGAGCTCGCCAGAGACTTTCTTCTCTAAAGGTGCTTGCGTTCTTGTGTCCTGGGTAGAAGATCCCACAGGTGCCAGTTCCTCCTCTGCCAGGTGCAGCTTGGTTCCCATGGGATGATTGCTGGATTGATTCTGATGTGCAGGCTGATTCTCACAGATCCGTGAGCTGTACTTAGCCCAAGCACCAGGCCTGAGCCGTGGCTTTAAAAGGTTTTACCCATATGCAACAGCTGTGCAGTTTTAAGGCAACATCAGCCCTGAAGTTGTCCATTGTTTATACAGTTGCTGTTTGTAAATAAGTCAAACACCCTGTGAGGTGTTGCTGAGAATGAAATAAGCTCCCTGTGTGTGGGGTGAACTCAGTGGTCACAGCGTGTCTGGATGATGTGACCGTGGAGTGACCTGGACCTGGGCAGGTGCTGACCTGGACCTCTCTCCTCCTGCCTCATTTGGTTGGATGAGAAACACAGGATTGTTGAGCTTGGGAAAGCCCTTCAAGCTCAAGTCCAAAGTTCGGCACTGAGCTGTGTCCCCAAGTGCCACATCCACACATCTTTGGGACACTTCAGGGATGCTGCTTCCACCACTGCCCTGGACCCCCTGTTCCAGGGAAGACATTTTCATTAAAATCTCTCTAAACTTCCCCAGTCTGGGGCCATTTCCTCTGAGTGTGGTCCCCTCAGGACAGACTGTCCTTATGGGAGCTCACCAGCACCAGCAGAAACAAGGGGGAAGATGCTCAAACAAGGACACATTCCTGAACTTCCAGTGGAAAATCCACTGGCAAGGTGCTCAAAAACCTACACAAAACCACAGCTGGAGCAGGCACATGGTTTCTTGACCACTTGTATTAACTCTATAATTAATAATTCCAAATTCATAGTACTCAGCTCTTCAGAGCTCATTTTTTTCAGATGGAGAAAATGAAGAGCTAAAATTGAAGTTACATCTTAGGAATTTCAATTTTGTCAATGTTAATACTGGTGTTCAGTGGTTTCTTGTATTTCCCTCCTTGCCAGCCTGGTTTTCTCTGCTGAGAGAGATGCAGTAGATAATAAATCAAATTTCAAGGCCAAAATATAAAACCAAATGGTTTTGGCTCTGGCAGAGGCTCACCAGTGATAAGTGATCAAACAGGAAGCAAAAGTATTTTGTGGGATTGTCCTTCTCAAAGTCACTCTGCACATACTGAGAAAAAACCCTAGAATTTATATTAAAAATTAATATCTGCTTTGCATATATATTGGTTTTATTTGGAGGAAAAATACAGCCCCCACTCAGCCTCTCTTGGCCACCCGTTCTCCTGAGTGCTGCATATCCCTTGTCATTGTTTCCACTCAAATAATGAGGTTGCTTTTTGTGTTTTTTGGGACAAAATTATCTTTTTTCTTTTCCTTAGATGTTTTAAAATAGTACCTAATGAGCATATGGGATAAACCAACAAAAGCCAGGAAATTCTGGTGTCAGTGTCCTGCCTCCCTCGTTTGGATAAATTATTTACCAGCCTTTAGCTTTTCTTAGATTTTGACAAACCAAAGACAAATTGTACTGGGGGGAAAAGAAAAGAGCCCTGTGTATTTGCATGCTAAGTTTTGTTTTGTTTTCTTTTTTGTTTTGTTCTTTTTTTTCCCCTCTTCAGCTATGATAGCAGTGGAACTTCCAAAGATGAAATTAAGGAGAGATTTGCACAAACAATGGAATTTGTAGAGGAATATCTAAGAGATGTGGTGTGTCAGAGGTTCCCTTTCTCTGATAAAGAGAAAAATAAGCTCACTTTTGAGGTAGTTATCCAGTTCTGATTTTATTCTATTTTTTTTTTTTTTTTGTGGAATGTTGGTTGTTTTTTCAGCACCAGGTAGTTTGGCAAGTCATTAGTGAGTGTAATTAGTGAGTGCTGAGCCTCAGCTGGCTCCTTTCTCCTGGTGCAAGTAATCCCACTGAAGTTTGTGAGTTTGCAGTGGTGGTTCTTGAAATACAATTAATGCATGTCAGTTTGTCTGAGGTTTGCAGCAGCCTTGTTTACTCTCTGGGCTCTTGGTGTTACTGCAAAGCCAGACTTTACTGGAATAAATATCTCAAAAATTAAACACTGTTTGCATGCACAGAGAGTCTCCAGAGCTTAGAGGGATGTTCACCAAGAGAAAAACTGTCCTGTGACTTACTGACCTGTTGAAATAGTCTGTGCAAATAAAATGTTGCAAATCCATGCAACAAATAACCATTAATTTAAAAAAAGCTGTGATATCCTAAAAAAAATAGAGTTCATGTCATATACTTTTAATAATGGGGCTACATTAAATATTTGCCCTGTATGTGATATTTTCATGTGGGTCTTTATGGGGTGGACTTGTGGGGGAACTTTATAGCTTATAAGTTACCAAGCTCAGCTTTATGGGTGTGATATGTTTTTTGCAAGACAATGATTAAATTATCTGTACCTTCCCACTAGTCTTGCCCTGTTTTGTAATGGGGCAAATACAGTTTGATTTTGTAGCTATAGAATATCAGTTGCAGATACAGACATGAACTGCAAGCATTGCAGTATTTGCAGGAAGTAGAAAACTTTCTGCTGTGATGTAGAATTAGACAGTCTTGCAGAATTCCCAGATATTGTGATGAAATGTGACCCTCAGCCAGGTTCTTAATCTTGTCACTGTGTTAAGACAACTTGACTGTGATAGCAAAATGTTCAGTATTAATCAGGCTTTTTATTGTTATTTTGGTAGGTTGTTAACTTAGCCAGAAATCTGATATATTTTGGTTTCTACAACTTCTGTGACCTCCTCAGACTAACCAAAATCCTCCTTGCTATATTAGACTGTGTGCACATCACTACCATCTTCCCTATTACCAAGATGGCAAAAGGCGAGGAAAGTAAAGGTAAGGCTGGAAAGTGTAGGACAGAAAGTTCTTGGGTGGCTCTAGTTCATCTCAAAATGTCACTGTGGGGTGGAACAATGAAGTTACACAACATCCTGAGTTGGAAGGGAACCACCAGGATCACCCTGCCCAGTCCCTGCCCTGCACACACACCCCAAATCCCACCCTGGGCATTCCTGGCAGCTCCTGGAGCTCTGGGGCCGTACACATACCTGGGGATCTGGGCAGTGCCAGCACCCTCTGGGGAAGAACCTTTCCCAAAATCCAGCCTGACCTGCCCTGGCCCAGCTCCAGCTGTTCCCTGGGTGCTGTCCCTGTCCCAGGGAGCAGAGATGGGAGCTGCCCCTCAGGAGGGGATCCAGTGAGGTCTGACCTCAGACTGCTCTGCCCCATCTGGACAGACCAAGAGATCTCAGCTGCTCCTTGTATCATTTCTCCTCTAGTCTTTTCCCCATCTTTGTAGCCTCCTTTAGGTGCTTTCTAACGTCTTGAGATTTTACATTTTGGCCCCCAAAACTGCCTCCAGGACTGGAGGTGAGGCTGCCCCAGTGCAGAGCAGGACAATCCCCTCCATCCCTGGCCGGTGATGCTGTGCTTGGAAATCTCCTCTCTGTCCACGGCTTGGTTGTAAAGCTGAGTAGTGCCTGTGATGGGAAAGGGCTTCTCCAAGCACTGCAGTGCTGCTGTTGGCTTCCCCTGTCCCCAGGGCATGGATGTGTGACGTTGAGACAATTTCCCACTGCAGGACGTGGCCGGGCTTGCCCTGTCAGTGCAGTCCCATTCCAGCACGCTAACCCTGGTTGTTTCCTCTTGAAGGGAGCAATGTGATGAGGTCCATCCACGGCGTGGGGGAGCTGATGACCCAGGTGGTGCTCAGGGGCGGGGGGTTCCTGCCCATGACTCCCCTGGCAGCTGCCCCCGAGGGGAATGTCAAGCAGAGTGAGCCAGAGAAGGAGGACATCCTGGTCATGGACACCAAGCTGAAGATCATCGAGATACTCCAGGTACCACATGGATGCAGCTCCTCGTGCTGTGCATTAATTGTGTCCTGCTGCCTCTTCACGTACTTCTGACTCTCAGACTGGGAAAGTATTGCCAGGGTGACCTTGTCAGGCACAGGGCTCCCAACTTGTTTATGGCAATATTGTGCCATTATTGAAAGAATTTATTAGAAAAGAGTTTGCAGTAGGCGTTTATGTATTTAGCAGTGATTTGTGAGTATCTGACTTGAGGCAGAGCTGTCGTTTTCCACCCTGTTGTCTTCCCAGTTTCTCTGAGTCTGCAGGGCCATCTGAAGTGCCCTGAGGAACAGGGAGATCTCGAGACTCCTCTTGGCAGAGCCATCAGCCTGCCATGTGTTTTCAGCATGCACAGCCAGCCTCTCTCTCTTCCATCTCTGGCTTTCTCACTTGCTCACCCCAAAGTCTTTGGGACGCACACATTTTTCCTCGTTACTGACTCAGAATTATTGCACTGAGATGCATCTTCCCTCTCTGGGTGTGGGAGTCCTTTTTGTGCTCAGCAGCTTCGCCAGCCTGCCCTGGGGGTCAGCGTGCTGCCAGAGCCTGGTGGGCAAAGGCAGGAGAGCAGCAGGAGAGCTGTGGTGTTCCTTCCCTGTGCCCCGTGGGAGGCTCTGCCCTTCCCTCAGCAGCAGATGCAGCACAGGGGAGGCTCCATTCCTTCCTTGCACCATTGCTAATTTCAGCTCAAGCCAGAGCTTCTCTCATGGCCTGGCATGTGCAGGGGGGTATTTCAGTGTGCCAGTATTTCCTGCTACCAGGGGCTGTTCAAGCTGGCATGAAGCATTTTCCCCAAAAGCTACAAGAACTCTGAGTGTTCTTGGCTCTGTAGCTCCTTCCTCAAGAGGAAGACCATGGGGAAGGTGGTCTCTGCTAGGCTGGAGGTTTCTGTGGCACCAGCTGGTCCAGCCCAGCTGAAGTGATTTGTGTGGCACAGCCTGGCTCCTGGCAGCTCGTGTCCTGCTCCTGTGCCCCAGCACCCTGGGAGAACAGCAGCACGTGTTCAGGATGGAGATGGAAATGCTGCTTTCCTTTCCTGGGGGGGATGGGGTAAGGATGCCAGCATCACACAGGAATGAGGCACCAAAACCCTGCCAAAATGTTTTACTCATCAGTGTTTATTATGTGTGTGTATCATGCTTGTTGAAATCCCTGGAAAATATTACTGAATTCTGGGGGTTTTGAAGGTGATATTTACATCTCTTGGAAAGATGGAATCCCAGCATGGTTTGTGTTGAAAAACACATTGAAGCTCATCCAGTTCCACTCCCTGTCATGTGCAGGGACACCTTCCAGGATGCTCCAAGCCCTGTCCAGCCTGGCCTTGGACACTTCCAGGGATCCAGGGGCAGCCACAGCTGCTCTGGGCACCTGTGCAGGGTCTGCCCACCCTGGGTAACTCTTTCAGGTTAAATCCACATCTCTGCTCAGCTGATGTCTTCGTGTGAATTGTAGATGTGGTGGAAATACACAGGTTATCTCACCTTTTTTTCCTACTTCTGTGTCATCAGTTTATTCTGAACGTGCGGTTGGACTACAGGATCTCCTGCCTGCTTTGTATATTTAAACATGAATTTGATGAAAGCAATGCCCAGATGTCTGAATCCCCCACTGGAAGCAGTAGTCAAGAGATGCCAACTAATGTACCAGGTGGGTTATTTGGCAAGGAATGAGGTTGTGTGGCTTAGGGAAGACTCTGGAATCTTCAAGGGGCTAATGGGATGATTGTTTCAGGTCCCCACTTGCCTTTTGACATGTTCTTAAGCTGGAAAAACATCTTTGCTGCCACTCTGACCTCATGTATTTGTCTTGTTTATTTTTTCAGGAGCCCTGGACTTTGAACACATTGAAGAACAAGCTGAGGGGATCTTTGGTGGAAGGAAAGTATCTCTTCACAGGTGCTAATCCAGGGGAAGTTCCCAGGCTGGAGGGCTCCCAAGGAGTGGGGGCTGGGAAAATGGCTTTGTTTTCCTAAAATGGCTTTGATGCAGCTCTGAGTAGGGTCCCTTTGGATCCAGAGGTCAGCAACAGGGGTTCTTCAGCCAGAAGGATCATCAGGGGAGGGCTCTGTGCTGTGGGTGAAAGCCAAGGTGCAGATTAGTGCATCTCAGCTCGATGCTGCAATAAAATCTCAGTACAGTTTCCCCCCTTATTTAAAAGTAAGGAAAAAAGGTTTTCTGTCGCTGCCAAGAGGACTTAGAACCTGCTGGGACCCTCAGTCTAACGTGCTGGTTAACTGCTGCTGTGTTTCCAGTGAGGAGAACACCCCTCTGGATTTGGATGATCACGGGGGCAGGACTTTCCTCCGGGTGCTGCTGCATTTAACGATGCACGATTACCCTCCCCTGGTGTCTGGTGCTTTGCAGCTGCTCTTCAGGCACTTCAGCCAGAGACAAGAAGTCCTTCAGGCTTTCAAGCAGGTACCTGTGTGTCTGGAGAGAGTTATTCCTCATCTGGATGTATTTATGGCAGCTGAGCCCAGCCCTTTCTGTGCAACTCATGGCTTTGCCTCCCTGTAAGGTTCAACTGCTCGTTACCAGCCAAGATGTTGACAACTACAAGCAGATCAAACAAGATTTGGACCAGCTGAGGTCAATAGTGGAGAAATCTGAGCTCTGGGTGTACAAAGGCCAAGGTCCTGATGAGGCCATGGACAGTGTGCCAGGTGAAAACGAGCACAAGAAGAAAGAGGTAATTGGGTTGTGTTGGTGTGAATTTGGGTGGGTATTTGCAGGGTGTAGCTGCTGTCAGAACTGTGACAAGGCCCATCTTCCCAGCACACTGCCTAGGTGAGGTTCTCTCTGCTGCTTTCAGGTTGAGGCAGGAATGAGGGGAGAGCTTGAGCCAGTAGCAGCCCCTGAGGTGTCACCTTCAGGGTCTGACAGGGCTGGTTTGGGTTTGCTCTGGCTCCCCAGCTGTGTGTCCTTTCAGCACTGACCAGTGGCACGGGATTTGTGCAGTCAAAGTACCTCAAGTAAGGTAAGGGCAGAGCTGTGAGCTGCTCATGTCATGCATTTTGAGTCATGGCACTTGATTAAATGACAGCAGAGAGCTGTGCTTTATCTCTACCTGCTTACACAGGATTTCCCCCACATGCACATCTGGCTTAGAACTCTGTGAGCATCTTTGCTTCCATGTAATCTGCAGTCAAATAGGAAAGACTGGATGAGGGGATCCAAGAAGCAGTGCCTGGTTTAGGAACGTTTATTGTTGGAAGTAAATACAAGTAATCCACTTGTTGCTTTTCTTATACACATTGCTGTGAGGAATCTCTTGGTATTTGTGCAGTGACAGTTTAATAACAATAGAGAGGGAGAGAGAGGAAGGGGTTTTTTCTGAGGGGAGACTTGATTAGAGACAGAATGTGACAGGCAAAGGACGGGAGGTTGCTGCCTCTGAAATCATCCCTCCCTCACCTTGTTTTGTGTCCTAGAGGTCAATGTGACTTGACAGGATAATTGTATGTGTTTTTCTGAGGCTGTCAGAGCTGGAGGATGACAGTCCTTCCCAGGAGGAGAGCGGGCGCTATCCTAGAACGGTAATTTTAGCCTTCATGTAGACAGTAGTATAAGCTACTAATAAATTGTCTGATTTTATCCTCAGGAAGGTCACAGCAAGTCTCAAAAGCCTGAAAGTACTAGCAGCTACAACTACCGGGTAGTAAAAGAGGTAAAACTTTGCTTCTTGATAGTTCACTGGAAGTGTAAATGAGTAACAGAGCTCTGGAGAGCTGCAGTCAGAGGGAGGCACCCAGGAAAGTCTGAGTCACTCTGCCATTGTGGAAACTATTTGCTGAGTAATAACAAATCCCAGCTTGAATGAGAAGCCAGGATAGAATAAGCACGACGTGTGTATTCTTTCCTTAAGAATGGATTAGTGAGAAACGTTTGCTGCTGTTTCAATGGTAACACAATATTTTTATTGTTAAGGACTACAAAGGCAGTAAGCAAGGGGAGAAGCCATTTAATTTGCCCTGTCCTGAGTACCTTGCACTCAAAGCCACTTTGCTGTTGAAATTTAATGTAGAAAATACCAGATGAGGAACGTGCTGTGGTGCTGGTGTGGTGTGAGCTGAAGGTGTGTCTGTGGCTCTGCTGTGGAGCTTGATGTTGTGTTCACTTGACATGGCTGAGTTCTGCAGGAGCGTAGAATCTCAGAACTGTAGAGTGTCCTGAGGTGGAAGGGACCCACAAGGATCATCCAAGTCCAGCAGCCCTAGTCAGATGCCACGGATGGAGCCTGGGCCACGAGGGGCTGCCTGGAGCCGCTCTGCTCCATGCAGATGAGTTGGTCCCTGGTGCTGCTCTCTGGGACCTGGCGTTCTCTGGAAGAAAAGCCAGAGCTGGGCTCTAAGGCCAGTGTCTCCTGCAGATCCTGCTGCGGCTCAGCAAGCTCTGCGTGCAGGAGGGGGCCTCGGTGAGGAAGAGCAGGAAGCAGCAGCAGCGACTCCTGAGGAACATGGGAGCTCACGCCGTGGTGCTGGAGCTGCTGCAGATCCCTTACGAGAAGGTGGGGCTTTGTGTCGTGCTGACAGGCTTTTCATACCTCCTCTGAATCTCCCTGAACCTCCTCCCTGTGGGTTGGATGCACAGAGGCTGGTTTATGTAGCCTCACAGTCTAGGAAATACCTACTGTCAGAAATAAGGAGCTCAGACAAACCCTGTTTATTTGAAGCCTGTGAATATACAGATTGCCTGAAGAAATATTCAAGCATCATGCTTCAGAATTAAGGCTCAGCTCTGAGCTTTACATGTGAGGCAGGTGCTGCCTTGAGGTAAAGCTGTGTTGATGGAAGCAAGACCCTCCTTGTAAGGCAGCTGGGTGAGCACCATCCTGGGGACAAGGAGGGATGGGAGGGTGCCCCAGGGGTTTTAGGAGCAGTAGATACAGACCCTCCCCCAGCTGTAGAGTCCTAAACTCTCCCTTAGAGGCAAATCAAGACCCACTGGCTCTCCAGGTGAGGTCTGCTGCTCCTAGTTAGCCTTATCAGGGCTAACACTTGGCAGCTGTGCAGGCTGGAGCCCACTGGGCCTGGGTTGTGCCTGTGAGCCTGCAGAGCAGCAGGCTGTGCTGACACAGCACACCCCAAGGTCACCACGTTGGCTGCTCGTTAATCACAGGTGACAGTACTGATTATTAGTACTGAGGTGAGGCACCTCTTCAAATTTTCCTGGTCACTCTGCTGTCCTCCCTTTCAAACTCACCAGGTTTCTGAGAACCAGTAATTCTACACAGTAGCTTTGATTAATGTTAATTCTCGTGGTTTCTTGCGTCACATTTTGCTAAAAAATCAGCAGCAAAAACACCCTTCAGCGCCTTACCATCACCTTTCTGTCCCCTACGTGTGAATGTGCATCAGACAGGCAGTGTGGAAGGGGTTTCACCCTTGGAAAGATATGAAATTCCTTAAAAACAGACAGTAATTTTCCAAAGCGCGGCTCCTGCCGTCGCTGGGTTGGGAATCCAGGCTGACATCAGAGGAAGGGCACCGGTTCCTCAGCAGTGCTTGGAAGGCTGCAAGGAGCCTGGAGGTTCCAGTAAAGATGAATTGGGTTGAGCTGGTGCAAAAGCAACTTTCCATCCCTGCCTTGCCGTGAGCTTCCCCGTGCGTGGCTGCGGGAAGGCGCTGCAGAGGGACGTGGCAGCTTTCCTGGGCAGCCCCGAGGTGATGATGTGTGGTTTGGCCAAGGGGCTGGCGTGTTCAGAAGAGTAGAAGTGACTAAAGCACGTTGCTGGCAGGCCTGGCTGCGGAATAGGCGCTTTTAGAGAATAAACTACTGTAATTTCTATTATGGGCTTTATTTTTGACGCTCTTTGGAAGCGTGGAGCTGGCCCAGCTCATCCCAAATGTCTGTGAACTGGGTGGAGGTTTGTTTTCCTTCGGGGTGTGAGAGACGTGACCGTTCCCTTGCTGGAGCTGTGGCTCATCCTGTGCTCACCTCAAGGTGAACCTTTGGATTCTTTTTAACCCCCTCTTCTTTGTCATGCAATCCCAGGCTGAAGACACGAGGATGCAGGAGATAATGAAGCTTGCACACGAGTTCCTGCAGAATTTCTGTGCTGGGAACCAACAGAACCAGGCCTTGCTGCACAAGCACATAAACCTGTTCCTTAACCCAGGGGTAAGAATAACCTCAGGCTGTGATTTATTTTCTTGCTCTAGCAAGAGAAGGGACTGCACTGTCCTTGGTGACACCTCTGGGGCTGTTCTGTTGCAAGACTGGTTGAAGAGGTCACATTTTGTTTTCATTCTAAAGCCTCAAAAGTTGGCGAGATGTTTCTTTAGGGCAGTTTCAGTGTAGAAAGTTCAAGAGGCTGAAGTGGAGTGAAAAATGGGCTGAGATAGGAGCAGTGGTGTTGAAAGCTGAGGTCCCCAGCAAAGTTCCCTTCAGCCCTGCACCCACAGGAGTGTGGCTTTACCCTAATCCCAGTGAGGATGTGGTGAGTTGTTGATTTTCTGACTTCTTGCTCCTTTGATCCCCTCCATCAGATCCTGGAAGCAGTGACAATGCAGCACATTTTCATGAACAACTTCCAGCTCTGCAGCGAGATCAACGAGCGCGTAGTTCAGCACTTCGTCCACTGCATCGAGACGCACGGCAGGAACGTTCAGTACATCAAGTTCCTGCAGACCATCGTCAAGGCAGAGGGGAAATTCATTAAGAAATGCCAAGATATGGTAATGGCTGAGGTGAGAGCTGCAGAGATTTGCAGGGTCTGAACAGAAGTTTGCACATAGCAGTTGGTGAACATGACAAATTGATCCTCTCGCTTCGGGGACTGCCAAGAAGCTGACAGCTCTCACCATGCAAAAAGAGCATTACAGCTCCCAGGAAGCTCAGGCTTTTTGTGACCAAAAGCTCTCTGAGCTCCTGACTCACAGGTGTAACAAGGGGTTGGTTATTAATGGCACGAGTTACTTCCCAGGCCTGTACCCAGCAGCATGTAGGTGGGGTTATGAAGCAAGGGTGCCTTTGTCTAGCAAAATTGGCTTGAAGAGAAGTAGTTTAATTTCAAGATCACTAAAGCAGAAGGAGAATTTCACCATGGTAGCATTTTAATGAGAGATTTTTATGAAATCATAGAACCACCAGAGAATCACCTTCCACTATCCCAGGGTGCTCCAAGCTCCATCCAGTCTGGCCTTGGACACTTCCAGGAATGGGACAGCCCCAGCTTCTCTGGGCAGCTGTGCCAGGCCCTCACCACTCTTTTTTTTCCCTGCCATCAAAATCTGCTCTCAATTTGAAGCCATTCTCCTTTGTCCTGACTCTCCAAGACCTTGCAGATAGTCTTAGCAAGATGTGCTTACTCAGCTGTTCAAGTGTGAAGGGGAAGAGGATGAGGATTGGTTTTAGGTGTGTGGGAAACTGGAAACTGGGGAGCCAGGATAAAAGGGAGAGGTCAGAGAAGGGTGAATGAATGCCTTTAAGGGGGATATTGGATGGGATCTGTTTGGCAGATCTGCACATCTGATGGAATGTTTTGGCCTCCTCAGCAGGGGGAGCCCCAGGATCAGATTTGTCAGATCTGGCTTTTGAGCATCAGTCCTGATGGGTGGATCAAAAATCTTCCATATTTTGTTGTTCAGCTCAAAACCAGCTTCATTAGCTTCTCAGCACTGAGTTGAGTGTGAGATGCTCAGCAAGGGGCTCCCCCAAGGTCAGCAGCTGCCCAGGGGTTTTTTTCTACATCTTAGCCTGCTGTTTTCCCTAAACCCTGTTGGAGGACAGCCCTGGATCCCTCCAGCTGTGTGCTCAGCAGTGGACCAGGGCTCAGTTTGCTCCATCTCCTTCCCTTCCTGGAGTTCCATCTCTGGAATCATGGCCAGCCAGGTGTCAAACGTGAAGCTGATGGAAATCTTCAGTGTGTCACTTGACATGTCACTCCCTGGCCCTGGAAAATGGCTGGTGTTTGTTGGGAAGGGTGGAAGGAGTGAGCCCTGCAGTCCTCCCATCCCTGGGAGCAGCACAGGGCTGTCCACAGCTGCCTTAGGAAGTCACCTGAGGTCACATGGAAAGGCACAATGGAAAGTCACAAACTTCTTGGCCAAGCTTCTGGCTAGCAGGCAGCTGGACTGGCTTTGAATTCCCTCGGTGGTTCAGAAGGGGTCAGTTAAATGGGAATGTCCTCCTGGAGCCCTGTGTCCCTGAGGGCAGTGCCCAGCTGCCCTGAGGGGCTGGGGAGTAGCAGTGGGACAGCCCCCAGGAGGGGATGCTGTGGGGGGATCCCAGGCTTGGCTCTGCTGATGGAATGTTCTCCTTGGCCCTCAGCTGGTGAATGCAGGGGAAGATGTGCTGGTCTTCTACAATGACAGAGCCTCCTTCCAGACCCTGGTGCAGATGATGAGGTCAGAGAGGGACAGGATGGATGAGAACAGCCCCCTGATGTACCACATCCACCTGGTGGAGCTGCTGGCTGTGTGCACAGAGGGCAAAAACGTCTACACAGAAATCAAATGCAACTCCCTGCTCCCTCTGGATGACATTGTCAGGGTGGTGACCCACGAGGATTGCATACCTGAGGTGAGGGCTTGCAGGAGAGCTGAGTTCTTAGAAATGTGCTGTGTTTGGGTGAGAGGGTTGATACTGCTGGGTCTGGCCTGGCAAGGGGGTTGGTGCAGGTGGGCAGCGAGCTGGGAACTGCTGTCCTTCCCTGCTGCTGTTGGCACCCACAGCCAACCTGGACAGTCAAGTTAAATCCTTTTCTACTTCCTCCTTACCCTGCAAGTGGGAATGTGATGCTGTGCTTGGTTATTTTACAGGGTTCTTGAGGCAAAGAGGTTTATGGATGTGCTGCTAACCTTGAACAGATGGTTCTGCAGAACTGGAAATTATTATTATGCTGACGTTTTGTCTGCAGTAATCCTGGTGGTTTTTTATTGGATGGTGTCTTGCTATTCATGGCATTAAATTTCACCAGTGTTTAAGTGAAAGGAAGAAGTAGAATTCCAAATTATCTGTGTAGCACTTTTAGTGTGATATTATATTCATTCATGCCACCACTCAGGTTCTTATCTTTGTTAATTATTTTCTCTACTTTTAGGTCAAAATAGCATACATCAACTTCTTGAATCACTGCTATGTGGATACAGAAGTAGAAATGAAAGAGATTTACACCAGTAATCACATGTGGAAGCTGTTTGAGAACTTCCTGGTGGACATCTGTCGGGTAATGTATCTGCACCAAGGAACTGAATTCAGCTTAAAAACCTCTTTATTCCAGAGCAGCAAGGATAAGACATCCCAGTGCATCAAGGCAATAAGTACCCTGAATACTCTGTTCCTGCAAATATGTGTCTCCTTTTCCTTGTGCCTGTGGATTTCATTAGTCATATTCCATGGAACGCATTCATATTTTCCTTTTTAAAAGAAAAAATCCAAGCCCAAACCAAAGCTCAGTGAAGCTCCACACCCTGCTCCTTTGTCCAGTGCCTTTTCTGTCCTGCCACCTGGCCTGCTTATTCTGGCCAGCATCACTGAGCTCCTTCCTGAGCAGCACTCAGCGTTTTTTGGCAGGTCAGGACAGATTGTTTTCCAGGCTTGGTGTTTATTTGGCCATATGGCTTTTTGCCTGGGATTCCAAGTATTTCCCCATACGAAAGCATTACACCTCAGTCCTCCCCATCCTGCTCTTGCCTTCCTCCAAGACACTGTGGTTTTTCCCTCCCCCAGCCGTGCTCTGGGCCAGCACACCAAACCAGCAACAGCGCTGGCTCTGCTCTGGGCTGGAGATGCAGAGCCCCAGTGTCACCAGTGTCACTGAACTGGGACCAGGACAATGTGACACGAGGAACTGCAGTCTCAGCTGCCTTGGTGAGCTGCCCCTGACCCCGCTGTGGTTTGTGCTGCAGGCCTGCAACAACACCAGTGACAGGAAGCACGCGGACTCCATCCTGGAGAAGTACGTGACCGAGATCGTCATGAGCATCGTCACCACCTTCTTCAGCTCCCCCTTCTCCGACCAGAGCACCACCCTGCAGGTGGGGAAATGCACAGACAGGGAGAGCACTCTTGTGTACATTCCACTTGGTGCCACTGACAGTGCAAAGGAAGCACAGGGGAGCAGTGGTGGTGTAACTGGGGAGCAAACACGACGCAGTTCTTGGTGACCAGACTGCTCTTTTTGCTGTAGGAAAAAATGGAAAAAATGTGTAGGTCACAGTCCAAATGTTCTTCTAGAAAAGCTCAAGTGTCACACGAATTCATCAGTGCATTCAACTCTGTGCTACCACTGAGGTCTTTTGTAGAGAGTTCTTGTGTGTCATTGAATCCCAGGATGGTTTGTGTTGGAAGGGACCTCAAAGCCCATCTCATCCAACCCCCTCCACAGATATCACAGAGGGAGTGAGGGTGATTGGTTAAGGACAGCATATTTTACAGAAAGATTGTAATTGCCCTTAAAAAAGAGGATTCAGAACAAAAATCCAGAAGCTCTCATGTGTCTCACTGAGTAGACTTTGGCCTAGTTCAGAAGTTGGGGAAATGCAGAAGAGAAGCTTGAAACACTTGTGAAGGGGAGAGGGCAGAGAGTTGTATAGCAGAGCAGCAGAGTCAGGATGTTGCCCTAATATTTATATCTGCACAGAGATAACACTGTTCTTTATGCATAAATAACTTTCTGGCAGGGTGTGGGTGGAGTGGTCAGGTGTCTGGCAGCTCTGGCAGGAGGCTGAGAGGGGCAGTTGTTGAGACTTGATGCAACCTGGTAGTGCCAGAGGCAAGTGTTTGCAGTGCAATCTCCAGGTCTCAAAGCTCATGCAGTCCTACCCCTGCCTGTCTCTGACCTCACCTGAGTGAGCAGTGCAGCAGCTGATTTGCTCCTCAGGTGACTTTGGTTGCTGTTGCACCTTCTGTGCTCCTCAAAGAAGTGAGACATGGAGACTGTGGCCTTGTCCTGGGCTCTGCCCTTCCTCTGTGCCATGTACCTGAGCTGCCCTGCTCTCACTTGTCATCTCTGAAATGCAGCATTTGAATACACATCTTGCCATCCTATTTTAGCCATCTGTTAATGTTATATCAGCAGTTTTTCTTTAGTTTCTCAATCTCCCCCTCTGTCTAGCAAGATGAAATCACTTGGTTCACCTCTTTTCCCATCTTAGTTGATAGATCTGCCTTGTCCTAGATTCATCTTTCCTCCACATCTCCAAGTTAAAAGTGGTTTCTCTCCCTTTTCCTGCCTGTCAATACTCTTGTCTATACCCAGGGATTCTCCTCCCTGCGGAGCACAGCCTGTTGTCCCACCTGCCTGGTGTCCATCCCTGCTCCAGGTGGGATTTCCTCCCCTCTGAGTTGCTGCAGGTGGGCTGATCTCTGTAGGCAGGGGATGTGGCCACTCTGCCCTGGGTTCAGTCCCTCCCTGCCCTTCCTGCTGCACCTTCTCATCCCAGCCAGCCTCCTCTTGCCTCTTGCTCCTTCATGTCAGGGCTTGTGTGTCTGAAATTCCTCCTGCCCTGAGTCAGCCTTGCTAGTTCAGGGAACACCTTGTCCATCCATCATGTGGTTCAAATCACATAAAATTAGAAGAACACAAATCTCTTGGCAAAGGACAGCTGCCCACAGCTTCTCTTTAACAAACATTGTTCAGCCTGTTTGCCTCCAAAGTTGTTGCTGCCCAAGGTTTCCCTTCCCAAGTGCAGTAAGCAGACATGAGGGACATGGAGTAAATTTCCTGTTTGATTTATTGACCTTGTTTAAGCAAATGAAACATCTTAAAGGCTTTTTAAGACCAGAAAAGTCTTTAGACATGAACTGAATGTGGGTGGTTTAGATCCAAACATGCAGCTATTTTCAGGGCCCTGGGTGAATGCTGTTGTTTGCCTTGGTTTTTGGTGTTTGGCTTATTTCCAGAAAGGATAATGGGTATTTGCCTCTTAGCAATTTTGGGGGCTTGAATTTTGGTTCTCCTCTTTGTATATTTTGTAATGGTGTTTTATTTGATTGATCTAGTAGCTTTAATTAGCTGATAGACTTGGCTTTTTACTCTAACTCCTGTTTTTTCTTGCAAACAGGCTTTACTGTTGGCCAGAATAAATGAGGTATTTTTTCCCCTGGTTCCTAAGTCCTGTGGTGTTTGCACTGTGGTGTAGTTCCTGTAGCTGATAGAAACATTCCATAGCTAGTGGGCACAGGGACACAGGGTGCTCCCTCTCAGATTGAAATATTTCAAATGCTCTTTCCTCTACAGGTTGTAATATGTTCTTCTACTAAGTAATCACTGTACAAAACCAAATGGAGTTTTGGTCATTGTTGTTGGGCAGCTGCAAAGGTGAAAGAACAGAGCTCATGGGCTTGGGTGTGTTGGAGCAGCTCACCTTTCTGTAGTGGAAGATCACCTTGTGAAATTCAGGGGTGAAAACCACGCCTTGATTTTGGCTGATCCAAAGCAGCTGCAGTGTTTGCCACTAACCACTGCCTGTGTTCCAAATAACACACAGCTGCTTTCTTAGAGAATTGGATACCAGCTAATAATGTTTGGAATGATGAGTTTCCAACTCTGGAGCTCTGCTGTCACATAGCCAAGCCCCATTTACCTGTGGCCTCTTGAGTCAGCTGCTGGTCAACACTAAAAGAGGAATCTGTGTGCTAGGGTTGCTGATAGCTCTGATAAAACAGATGAAGGTGACTGCTCACTTCCTTTGCTTAGTCAGCCTCAATTAGCAGGCCTTTCTGCTGCAGAAGCTCCTGTTTCATTCTCCCTTCCAGCACTGGTTCCCACCCTTCCCATCCAGCTGCTGATCCCGTGGTAGATACCCTGCCACCACGGGGAGTTGCCCAGCAAGCGCTGCAGACCAGCTGGAAGGGACTGGCGAGTGCCAGCAGGACTGGGAGCAGCTGAGCCCTGCTCAGGGCTGTGGCTGTGACTGTGCTGTGCTTGCCTTGCAGACTCGGCAGCCCGTGTTCGTGCAGCTGCTGCAGGGGGTGTTCAGGGTGTACCACTGCACCTGGCTCATGCCCAGCCAGAAGGCCTCTGTGGAGAGCTGCATCCGCGTGCTCTCCGACGTAGGTAAGGAGTGGGGGAGAGCAGAGCTGCCTGCTCCAGTGGAGCCATCCAGGCTGGCTGCTGGTGTGTCATCCTGCCACGGGGACAGTGTGGTTTGTGTCCTGCAGGTGCCACCTGGGATAACTCACAGGTCATTGCGGTTGAGCAGTGGGTGTTGTCACTGTCACCTGAAGTGCATTCTCTGTCTAACCTCAAAACTCCCTGCAGTCCTGTTGATCTGCAGCAGGGAGATGGTTTTCATGGAATTGCTGAGGTTGGGAAAGCCCTCCAGCATCATCGAGTCCCAGCTGTGCCCAGTGCCCACCTTGTCCCCAGCTCAGAGCTCTGAGTGACACATCGAGCCCTTCCTTGGACACCTCCAGGGATGAGCACTCCAGACCTCCCTGGGCAGTGCCAAAGCCTCAGCACCCTTTCCAGGGAGGAGTTCCTCCTTCTGTCCAGCCTGACCCTTCCCTGGTGCAGCTGGGAGTGCCACTCCTGCCCATAAATTTGCTCCACTTTCAGTGTCCACAAGGAGTAGCTTGTACTGGATATGGGGTCAGGTTCTGCTGCTGTGTGTCCACGTGTGCCAGCACGAGCTCTTGGAGGTGTGTGTTTAGGGAAGGATTCCTACTCCCACACCTCAAACAACAGTAACAGCTCTGAGGTGTGGAAGCCTCTAAACATAATCCTGCCCAGGCCTGACCCTGCCCTGTTTAAAATGCACTCAAAGAGTCATGGAATGGTGAAGATTGGAAAAGGTCTCTTAAGGTGGTCAAGTCCAGCTGCCAGCCCAGCACCACCACTGTGATCACCAGTAAAGCATGAACTCAAGTGCCACAAACAAATGTTTTTTGACCACCTCTCTGGGCAGCCCTTTCTAATGCTTTATAACCCTTTCTGTGAAAAAAAAAAAATAAATCGTAATGTCCTAATTTCCCAGTGTCTAATCTAAACCTTCCCTGGTGCAACTTGAGGCTGTTTCCTCTCAGCGTGGGAAGGAGAGTTTGTGGAGGGAAGGGACTGCATAGACCTTTGTCCTGTTTTTGTGTTGGCTCACGGGCTCAGGGTCTCAGTTCCCACTGATTCCGCTTGTTGCAGCCAAAAGCAGAGCGATCGCCATTCCCGTGGACTTGGACAGTCAGGTGAACAACCTGTTCCTGAAGTCCCACAACATCGTGCAGAAGACGGCCATGAACTGGCGCATGACGGCGCGGAACGCCGCGCGCAGGGACTCGGTGCTCGCCGCCTCCAGGGACTACAGGAACATCATCGAGAGGTTACAGGTGACTGCACAGCCCCCCTTCCCCCTGCAGAACTGAAGGTCTCACCTGACCAAACCCTCGAGTCTTTTAGCTTATTCAGGCAGGACAGACCTAATTGTCCTGCCCCTCATCCACCGTTAGTAAGGTGAGTTCTGCTCTGGATCTGTGGTGTTAATGTTTGTCTGGACCCGGTGTGGCTGTTTCTTTCCTAGGACATCGTGTCAGCCTTGGAGGATCGCCTGCGCCCTCTGGTCCAGGCAGAGCTGTCAGTGCTGGTGGATGTGCTCCACAGGCCTGAGCTGCTCTTCCCAGAGAACACGGATGCCAGGAGGAAATGTGAAAGTGGAGGTTTCATTTGCAAGTAAGTTGTCTTAGAAGTCTGGCTTGTTTTGCTTTTTCCCAAACTTCCCATGCCCTGTGGAATGGAGCCTTCTTGCCCAGCTTGGTGGATACTTGATATCCTCTGAAATACCTGTAAAAATCAGTATTTTGTGATATGGTCAAGGCAGTTTGTCCTTGGTGGGGAAGAAAAACTGCTTGTGTGAATGGGCAAAGACTGGTTGATATGTTCTCCCATCTAATGCTTAAAAATGTCTGTTTGCTGCAGGATGCAGATGTCCTGAGCAGTTGTATAAATGAGTTTCATTTTGAGCTGATGCAGTTATTGATAAGTGCTTTCCACCCAGCACCTCAGGAACGTTCCTGGGGAAATACATCAGGATCAGTTGTTGTCATTGGCATCACCACAGCTAGAGGGAAGGAAAGGGGAAGATTACAAGGTCCTTTAGAGGGCAGTTCAGAGCAGATGCTGTCACCTCCTGGAGGGGTGGGCTCTGTACAGAGGTTGTGGAAGCTGGGCACTGAGTCAGTCCCAAGTGCTGGGTGGGATGGATTTGGGGTTGCACCCTCCAGGGCTCTGTCTGTTTTTTAAGCAAGTGGAATAGATGTCTTACTGTTAACTGGTTGTTCTGGAGGACCATCAGGTCCTGGATCCCACTGACTCCTTGCTGCCTGCAGCCAGAGGGGTTTTTTGGCTGTTTTCCTGCCCACAGCTTCCCCTGGTAGCTGTCAGGTGTTGCTCTGGAGAGAAGGCTCCAAAGCGCTTATGTAACAAGCATGATGATAAACCTTGTTTGCAGCACAAACCAGTGAAGATAAGCACATATATCTTACCCCATTTTTAGAATGTTTGCACTAACCTGGTTGATGGCTTTTTTTCAGGTTAATTAAGCACACAAAGCAGCTGCTGGAGGAGAATGAGGAGAAACTGTGTATTAAGGTATTGCAGACGCTCAGGGAAATGATGACCAAAGATAGAGGCTATGGAGAAAAGGTAAGGTACAGTCCATCATTCTGTTAAACACTGGCTTTATTCAGTAAAGGAAAATAAAGCTCCTGCTTCTTCAAGCTGTTTTCTGTGTGTAAGCTCTTCGAGGCTGGAGCAGGGACAAAACATTTTTAATCAACTAATACCTTTCAAATCATATGTGAAGTTAAGCTTGTTTCTGTTGCTTTTCTTCTTGAGACTGGCAGGTTTAAGTCTAATCCCTGCAGTTGCTGGCACTCTAAAATACCCATTTTGTTACCTTTTTCTGAAGGCTGTAATATCTTTATCTGCTTCCCAGGTCTAGGTGACTCTTCAGGTCATGTAACCTTGCAACAGGAGGGTGTTTTGCAGTTAATTTGAATTTGTGTACAACTGAGTAATCTTGTTGTGGTTTATAGATGGAAACTCTCTGTACACCCACCCATGTTTCTTCTTTCCCTTTCCTACATACAACTCTTGGTTGAGAGGAACATTTTTCTGTAGGTACAAACCTATTCTTTATTTCCATCAGGAGGGTGTGTATGCACCCATATGTTTGTGTTTCTAGAAGTGGTTACAGTCAGCTGAGACTGGGATTTGGAGATTCTCCTGGAATTCTGCTCAGCTGAGGTTCTTCCCATGGCACCAGTGGGTGCAGAGGAGCACAGCCTGCAGTGAGGAGCAGCTGGAGTGGGGACTGGGGGAGCTGTGATGTGGCAGGGCTGTCACTGCCCCGGGGAGGCTGTGCCCAGGAGCAGGTGGTGCCTCAGTCCAGTTCTCCCCCACAAATGGGTTTGGAGCTGCTGCTCATGCTCAATTCACAGCAGAAAGGGCAAAAACTTCAGAGTCTGAGAACAGCAGGAATCGTCTGTAGCAGCTGCCAGGGAGGGAGATGCTCCACAGGCAGAGGAGCCTGCAGCATCCTGGCCAGCTGGGAATGTCACCAGGAGGCAGCAGCAGGACGTGGTGCTCTGGGGAGGGAGCAGTGGCAGCCTGGCACACATGGGTGTGCACGTGTGGGCTGCTCCCAGCACACCCAGGCTGCACAGGCAGTGCCAGGGACAGGAGGCTCCCAGGAAAATGCCCTCAGGGCAGGGATGGCCAGGGCTGTGCTCCCTGCCCTGCCAGGAAGGCTCTTCCCAGTGCTGCCAGCCCAGCCCAGCTCCAGCTGCTGCTCTGCTCCTGCCTGGAGACTGTCTCCCTGTGCAGCAGCAGTGGCTTTGAGTGAATTCTTGGGCTTGAGGGAATTCCCTGGCCAGCTGCAGGAAGGCAGCACATCCCTGTGGGATGGGGAGGGAGCAGGGAAGGGCACAGCTGCAGGTGTCAGCTTGGGGCACATTGTCCTCTGCCCAAGTGGTTGAATCCTGTGCTGGGCATCACCTTCTGTCCTCTGCTCAAGGTCCCTTCTCTGAGACATCTGAGACATGGGAAAGGAGTGGGACTGGTGATCCTCTAATGGGTGCTGGTATTTCCTGGTGTTCAGCACTGGGGCTGTAACAGGGTCAGTGTAACCATAGATCTTACACTTCTCCAGAAGATCAGTGTGTCCTCTCCTGTTAAAACAGCCAGGAGCCACTGTCCAAGGTCACCTTAAGTAATAAAAGCAGTGTGTGATGCATATTGTGTGTACTAGACACCAGTGAAACCCAAATCAGAGCTTTAAGAGTTTTCCTTAAATGTAATTTGCCACTGAGAGATTTTCCAAAATGGAAATGAATTCCTAGGAGTTTCTTAGGCTTCATTCAGCTAACTTGGATGAAGCAGTATTTCTAGAAGCTGCAGTTAACATACCTTGCACCATTCAGACCATGGAGAACCCCACAAGGTGCTAAAAAATCTTCAAAGTGTGGCAGAAGCATTGATTTCTGAAGCAGTGGCTCAGTTACATAAGGAGTCAGGATATGCCTGCCTGTGAAGTGATTTCCGAGTCGGAAGCAGCAGCTGATTGCTCACAGATAGACTGTCAGTAGTAGTAGAACAGCTTTTACTGTCTGGCTGTGAGCACTGCAGTGGGATTTATTCTCCCTTGTGACTCAGAGAACTGAATTTAGTCACCACCTAAAAGGTAGCACCTTTTGTTTTTAAAATCATCCTGTAGCGAAAAAAAAAAAAAAAAAAAAAAAAAAAAAAAAAAAAAAGAGAGGGAAAAACCCCTCTTGTATTGTAAAAACCCCGCTGTAAATCCTGGAGTCCCTGCCTAGAGGTGGTTCCATCCATCCAGGTGCAGAGCTCACCCTTGTGAGCAGCTCACTGACCTCACGAGCACAGAGCCATGGGAAGGCTTGGCTTGGAAGGGACCTTAAAGACAACCCAGTTCCCTCCCTGGAACACCTTCCATAGCCCAGCCTGGCCTCGAGCCCTTCCAGGGGTGGGGCAGCCTGAAAAAAAAAGAGAAGGAAAAACCCCTCTTGTATTGTAAAAACCCCACTGTAAATCCTGGAGTCCCTGCCTAGAGGTGGTTCCATCCATCCAGGTGCAGAGCTCACTGACCTTATGAGCACAGAGCCATGGGAAGGCTTGGCTTGGAAGGGACCTTAAAGACAACCCAGTTCCCTCCCTGGAAGGAAGGGACCTTAAAGACGACCCAGTTCCCTCCCTGGAGCACCTTCCATAGCCCAGCCTGGCCTCGAGCCCTTCCAGGGATGGGGCAGCCTGTGCCAGGGCCTCCCCACCTTGACAGGGAAGGATTCCTTCCTAAGGACCCCTTTAAACCTCTGGCAGTGCCTGTCCTGTCCCAGGGCTCTCAGCTGTCCCTCCCCACCCGTGTCCAGCCCCAGAGCTCCAGGGAGGTTCTGGCAGTGCCTGTGGTCCCCACGTGGTGCTCTCTGGAGCAACCTGACTTACATAAGGATGTAGGGATGCACAGGGCTCCTCCTCTGCCTGACTCTCCCTGGCCCACAGATCTCCTCACCCTGCTGGCCCGTGTCCCTGAGCAGGGTGGGCAGTGCAGGAGGACACTGCTCCTGTCACCCAGAGCCCTGCTCCCACAGCTGGGGCTCCTCAGCAGCGAGCAGAACCCGTGGGCAGAGCACAGATGTACAGAAGCCTGTGGGAAGGCTCAAATTTTTCCATATTGCTGAAGACTCCTCGCTTGGCACGCACTCAGGATGGCTCAGTGACGGGGAGCATACTGTGGAGTATTTAATAGGCACAAAACTGCACTACATTGACAGTGTAGGCTAGACCCAAGTTTTTCACTGTGCTGAAACATGTCATTCATGCACGTCTCTCCGGGTGCCTACCAGCTGACTCTCCTCAGCTCTGCAGGACTCGCATTGGGAAGCTCCATTTTCCCCCCCAGAGTGGAAACGCAGCCCCTGAGCTGCTGCTGCTGCTGCTCAGGGCTCGTGACACTCCCGTGCCCAAGGGTGAAGTCCTTGGCTCTGGGTCAGCCTGCCCACGTGGCTTGTCCCTGGCACAGGAACAAAGCCAGGGTACATCCTGCCTCCCAAGCTGCTGGCACAGCGTTCCCAGCAGGGTCTGTTCCCTAACCCGGCGCTGGCAGATGTTCCTCATGCCCACTGCAAAAACAATGTTGGATTGCAGCATTAAAGTGTTAAATGATTTATAAGATCCTTATATGACATTTATGTTTCGTTTCTCTTACTAATCCTTGCTTTCAATTCTCCCCCTTCTTTCTTTCCCGGCAGATTACCATTGAATTGGATAATGCTGAGGTTTTAATTTTATTTCTTTTCTCCGGTGTTGTTTCTATGGTGTTTGTTTTACCAGTAGCCCTGTGATCTGTCCTGTCTCTGCAGCACTGAGCGTTCTGATTTGTGTGCCTGTGTCAGTGAATTAGTGGAGTTTTCAGTCTGCTGTGTGTCTATCCTGGGAATAGTTACCATAACTAATTCCATATGTCATTTCTCGGAATATTAATCCAGATGGAGTTATCATTTTTGGTAGTCTGCAGTGAGCTGGTGCTGTGGTGGATCCTGTGAAGTTTAGGATCAGATCTGGAGGATGAACTGCTCTCAGCAATCAGCATTTAGCACTTGGCCACCGTTCCTGTGTCAGTGTGAAGGGGTTATTTTCTTATTTGGAAAGCTAAATAGTGAGCTTTGATGGTGCCCATGCAGGAGCTGGAGGAAGGTGGGTGCAGGTGGGACTGGGGAGAGGCAGGTCCTTGTGCAGAAATTGTACTGCTGCTTTTCCCAGGAAGGGAAGGTGACAGTCCTGCAGCTCGTGGGAGCATTGCTGTGCCCCACTGGGGTTTGGCTGCGAGGCCACGGCATGGCTGCTGTGTAACCCTGAGGAATAGGTGGCTTGGGAAGCTGTTTCTGGGTGGAAAGCTCTCTTTGAGGGAAAACTTGAAGTGACATGGAGCTTTCCAAGGACTCTGACAAGCCTGCTGTCTGGTCGGGGCAGCAGCGCAGGGCGGAGGGAGCTGGGCTGCCTCTGCTGTGCAACTTCCTCATCAGCTCAAAAAAACCCTGGTGTGGGTGTGGAATTTGCATAAATGTATAATACTGAGAAAGTGATTGACTGGCACCTTATTTTACTGAAATACCACGGAAAAAAGAAATATTTTCCTTTCAGTGCTTTGTTTCCTGTGTTCTCTCCCAAGCCAGCATTTTATTTGGAACAAAGCTCAACCACTTAAAATGTCTAAAGCATTTCTGACCTTTATTTAGTGGAGTAGGTCATGAAACCTACAGAAAGCAATTTACGGTGTGACTTGTTAATTTTGATGTTAACCACCTGAATCCACTGGGTAAACTTCATTCTGAAAATGCAATATTTGGAGACCTTGCCTGGTGAAACGGCTTTGAAAGCCAAACTATTTGTCACTAAAGTGGACAAATGCTGGGCACATCACCCAGAGCTGGCCTGGAGGGTGTTTTCTGTTCAGGAGGGCTTTTAGGGCTGGAGCTGAAGGTCCCTTCCCTACAAAACTTGTTTCCCATCACTGCTTTCTCCCCACACTCTGATTTTCAACTGAAAGACAAATTTCTTGCTGTACAAGTTCATTTACTGCCCTGCTGTCACCTCTAAGCTGTGCTGGGATGAGATCTCAGGTGTATCCCCAAGCTCCACACACACTTCTGCCATTACAGAGGTGCTCTGCTGTCTGTTTCTCTTTTTTTTTTTTTTGCTAATAAACCCAGTTTTTCCCCTTTTAACCTGGGGCATACACACCAGTAGTCTGCTCTGGATTCCAGAAGTTAACCTGTAGCACAGAAATGTTTCCACCAGGCCTGGTCCTTTGGATGATGTGCTGCTGCAGCTTCCCAGAATAGCACGTGTGTATATGTGTAATTTTAGCTTGGAGAAACTTCAGAGAGAAAGTTGAATTGTTTAATTGCAAATTAAGTCATAATGTGAAACTCTTTCCCCTTTGGTTTCTGGCTGTGATGTGCTGTCTTTGCCTGCAGTAAATCAGCCAGAGCGTGCACAGCAATTTAGGATTTGGTCTGGAGGCTGCAAAGGAGGAATTTTATTGCTCCTTAATGGAGCAAGTGCATGGAAGGAGCAGGTGTGTGTATAACCATCAGCACTGAGCACTGGCTGCGTAGGGAAAGGGATTCAGATGGGGCTAGAACCACTGGCAAGTCTCAGAAATCCTGGGGTTTTCTGGTTTCCTTTTTTCCCCCTTGTCAGCCCTGGAAACTGGAAGCATTTGGGGCAAAGAATACAAAACTCTGCATTATTAGTAAAATTATTAACTTGGTTTTCTGTCAAAATTATGCACATTTGAATTGTTCTGATCAGCTGAAATGCTCCTTGTTCCCTTGGGGGAAGTAACTGTTGATGGCATGATTTCATGGTGGCTTTTTATGTAGGTTGAGTTATCTTAGTTGTGTCCTGCAAGGTAATCCCAGCGAGCAGTGGGTCCCAAAAGGAGAGGATATAAAAAATGCCAGGAGATCTGTGTTTGTTAGTGAAAGTCAGTTATCTTAGTTGTGTCCTGCAAGGTAATCCCAGCGAGCAGTGGGTCCCAAAAGGAGAGGATATAAAAAATGCCAGATCTGTGTTTGTTAGTGAAAGTCGTGACAGAAAGTCATGACAGACCCTCTTCAACGTTTTTGTGAGTGAAGAAGGGAGTGTCCTTTGGAAGTGGGTGGATAATGCTGGAATTCACCCAGTGGTAGGAAATCCCCTCAGTGTGGGGTTGGCACCAGCCCCAGACAGTTTTGGGCTGAGCTGGGGGGCTTTGTGTGCTGGAGAAGTGGAGTGGAAGGGAACAGCAGAGATGGTGCTTTTATTGAGGGTTTATGTGTAATTCCCTTTGTGCTGGAAAGGAGGGACAGGGAGCAGCTGCAGTTTTCCAAGGAGAAGCAGTGGAGCATTGATAGAAAACCCAAACCATGAGGAACTGTGTCCCACCACAGTGGCACCATGGTTGTGTTGGTTTTCTCCTGGTTTTGGGGAGTTGTGTGTTCAGAGTTGCTTTTGGGTTGTGCTGTGGCTGCTCTTTGCCTCTCCTGGAGCATGGGGTGGGAGCAGGAGCTGAAGGGCTCAGCAGGGGGTGTTGGACCTGGGCTCTGTGCAGGTGTCTCAGGTGATAAAGCCAAAACCCCAAGGCAGGGCATTGTCCTTAGAAGCCCTTGGGCTGAGTCTGTTGGTGGCCTCCTTCCTGGGCTGGAGCTGCTCTGATCCTGTTCCTGATGGAGCCTGTGCTGCTGTGTCAGGGAAGAGCTGCAGGGCCGAGGTGAATTCTTCCACCAAGTGTGAATCTTCACACAACAGCAAGAACTGAACCCTGCTTCTAATTAGACACAACAGCTTAACGTGCTGTTAATGCAATCCTCAGCCCACTGAGGAGTGCGGGCGTGATGCAAATGCAGATTTCCTGGTGTTGCATGCCGAGCTGCACCGTGGGCTCCCTGTGCTCCAGCCCATCCCAGCTCCCTCCCTGCGGGGCACTGGGAAAGGTTCCTGTCCATCCTCCCGGCCAGCCCTGCCGTTTGGGGACACCGTGGCCCAGTTTCCACCTGCCGTGCGAGTCCTGGGTACTAAACACACCCATCCTGGAGAAGCCATGAATCTTTGATGGCCTGCCAGGCAGGGCCCCGTTGGTGCTGACCTGCAGGTGGCACGCGCAGGATGCCGATCGCGCTGTGAGATGGCCTACTTTGCTTTTTTTTTTTTTATATTCCTTTTTCCCCTCCCAGCCACATTGCAGTGAGCTGTTCCGCTGGGCACCTGCCAACATTCAGGCAGCAGTTACATAAGAAGAGCTTTTTTTCCTGGAATTTAGGCCTGCTGCTGATGTGTGACCTTCAGCAGTAATTGCCAATAAAGGCGGTGGGGATGTTTACAGGCACCGCGGCTGGCGCGCGGCCTGCGCCGGTAGCGCCGGGCTGGGGCTGGGCTGCAGCTTCCCGGCCTGACCCCACACCACTGCAGCTCTGTTCTAACTCCACACTGAAATGGGGTGCTCTGCTTGCCCCCAGCCCGATCCCACACCGTTGTAGCTCTATTTCAATTTCCAGAGTGAAATGGGGGTGCTTTGCTTCCCCCCAGTCTGACCCCACACCACTGCAGCTCTGTTCTAACTCCACACTGAAATGGGGTGCTCTGCTTCCCCCGAGCCTGACCCCACACCACTGCAGCTCTGTTCCAATTTCCACACTGAAATGGGGTGCTCTGCTTCCCCCGAGTCTGACCCCACACCACTGCAGCTCTATTTCCATTTCCACACTGAAATGAGGTGCTCTCCTTCTCCAGCCTGACCCCACACCACTGCAGCTCTGTTCCAATTTCCACACTGAAATGGGGTGCTCTCCTTCTCCAGCCTGACCCCACACCACTGCAGCTCTATTTCCATTTCCACACTGAAACAGGGGTGCTCTCCTTCCCCAGCCTGACCCCACACCACTGCAGCTCTGTTCCAATTTCCACACTGAAATGGGGTGCTCTGCTTCCCCCGAGCCTGACCCCACACCACTGCAGCTGTTTCCATTTCGACACAGAAACAGGGGTGCTCTCCTTCCCCAGCCTGACCCCACACCACTGCAGCTCTATTCCAATTTCCACACTGAAATGTGGTGCTCTGCTTCCCCCGAGCCTGACCCCACACCACTGCAGCTCTGTTCCAATTTCCAGGGTGAATTGGGGGTCCTTTGCTTCCCCCAATTTGATCCCACAGCACTGCAGCTCTGTTTCAGTTTCCAGGGTGAAATGGGGGTGTTCTGCTGTTTCTGGGGTATGGGCCAGCAACCACCCAACCAAATCCGGCACGGAGTTTCCCTTGTAGTTATTTAGGTATTTGTTAGGGTTGTGTTGGTGTTTTATCTGTTTTTTCAATAGTGACACTTCTTTATGCAGCTGATATATCTACAGGCAGCTCTGTCCAGTAAAATGCACTCGCAGACCCACCCAGTAGAGCTTAGGATTGGGGTTTTTTCACCTCTTTTTGTTAGTCTTGAGGTTTCAAGTAGGTGAAAAGAGAACTGAAAATCCTGGTTCAAAGAGGTTGCCTGAATTAACCTTTTCCCTGCTCTTTATCTATGATAAACTAAAGTTCCAATGGCTAAGGTGCAAAATATGTGCTGTTTTATGCATTTTTGATTGGAGTTAGGCAATATATTAACCTTTTCAGAGCTGCACAGCTTCACTTGGGAATTATTTTCCTTGTAGAGATCTTACTCTGCAGTCATTTCTCTTGTGTATTTTGCACTTAGACAGTGCTTCACTTGTTATGTCTCAAGCAGAGGAAATGCAGGCACTCATAAATTTTTGTGGGCTGCCTTATATTTTTTTTCCCCCTTGAGAAATCCTGTGATCTTTGGACAGGGCTTTTTTTTTTTTTTTTTTTTTTTTTTTTAACACGGACTGGAATTGGTGAGCTCCTTGGAAAAGGAGACTGGAACATTTCTTACAGTTACTTGTCACCAAAAAAATAGTAGTTATACCATCTTACTGCTCATTAAAACTGCTGCTTCAAAATGTGTTGTGAAGGTAGTTCTCAGTGTATTCAGTAGAAGTCCTGCAGGATTGAGGATTTAAAGTGGAGGAGGTGCTTGCACTCCTGCTGAAGGGCAGACACTGAGGTCTCCAGCTCCTGGAAAGTCCCAGCCCAAGTTAAAACATGATTTCTCCACTGAAAATTCTGGAAAATGAGGGGAAGGCATTCTCCTAGGTAGATGTTGGTGACCTTGGAGTGCAGGCACTGGCAGCCTTTGTGGCAGATCTGCCACCTCCTTGGCTGGCAGTGCACAAATCTCTGCACGTTCCCTGAGATGAGGGAGGATGTTCAGCTGAGTCCCTGCCCTGGGAGTGTGACAGGGCCAGGGCTGGGAGCTGGGGGCCTGCCCCTGCCCCCAAAATCCCACGTGCTTTCTGGGGGACCTGTGCCAGGACAGGGTGCTGCCCCACATCTCCTGCTGCTGCCTGATTTAGGCAGGGCTGAGATCCTCCATCCCTGAAAATGCAGCGTCTGTACAGGGGGAAATGGAACGTGGGAAGTTTGTCAAAGCAGTTCAGTGCTCCTGGGTCCCAGTTATTCCCCTCTGCCCTGAAACTTCTCCATAACAAGTCAAATGCTTGTTTGACAAACACCTACAGATCATCTGCAGGGGCTAGAAATTTCCTATCCAAATTTCTCCTCAGCTCCACAAGGTAACAGTGTTGGCTTTACAAAGGGGACTTGGCAAGGAAGCTGCACAGAGTTTTGTGGTATTTTTAAAGAGTTATGAAGGACAGCAACATAATTTGTGCTCTAGTCTGTTGCCACGAATCAGACAAGGTGATGCTTTTGCTGTGTGCCTTTCACGGAAGAGCTGATGGTATTTCAAAGGGAAGAGCAGAGAAGTTCAGAGAAGGGAGGAAAAAGTGGAAAGGGACTTGCAGGATTCAATCTGAACAGCCGTTCCCACTGGAATTGCAGCTCCTACTGGAGATGGCAATGCAGGAGCTGAGGCAGAGGCTTCAGAATCATTTATCTGAGATCTTCACTCTAGTTCCTCGCATCTGGCTGTACAACCTGGCTATCAAAAGCTTAATGTGCAGTGTGGCTGACTCTGCAGTTGTGTTTTCCCTTTTTATTTCCTCCTCTCTGCCAAATGTCTCCCCTGCCACCGCAGTAATGAGATGCCATATGCATGGAGCTGGGTCAGTTCCTGAATTCACAGATTTGGGGACCAGAAGGGACCTCTCAATGATTGAACCTGACACAGCCCAGGGCATCCCACTCCTCACCACTGTCTGTCCACGGAGCCAAATCCATGGAGTTTGGCTCAGCTTCCTCAGAGTGCTCAGTGTTGAGCTCAAGGACCTCCCAGGACATGAGAGGGGATGTTTGGAGAGACCTGAAGGAATTGTGTGAGCTGATGACATTGGAAAATGTCATCAGTTCAGCAGCCTGAGGTTTGTCACCTCTTAGTCCTTTGGACTCTGGGGCAGCCTGAAGTGTAGGAGATTGGTGCTTGGAATTGTGCTGATTTGTCCATTATTTTGTCAAAATTCCAGAGTCTGGTGAGGCTGAAGAGCAAAGGACCAGGTTTTTGAAGGTGTGTTTGTGTGGTCACACAAATGTGAGTTTTCTGATCAGATTATTTCCCTCTGTGAGCAGTTTTCCAGCCTGTTTTGCTGAAGCCACTCTGTGGAGCAGCCCCAGTCTGTGAACTGGAATCTCCACCAGCCTTTTAAATGCGTTTCAGGCCTTTTCACTGCTCGGTGGTCTGGGTGTTCACTGCATAGCTGGGTAAAAACAGTGGAGAAAAGCAATTCTGATGCTTCAAACTTGAATGAAATTCTTTCTGCTTTTCCTCAAACCTTTTCCACTCTATGACAGCAGTAGTTTGAATTTTCTCTGAAGGAAGGATTCAGCAAGTTCCATTGTGATTGTTATTTTGAAAGCAAATGAGACTAAAACTTTGAAGAATTCCTCCAAACTGTAAAAGAAAAGGACGGAAAGCTCATCTGTATGTCAGAAATTGAATTCACCCTGGAGCTGTCACGTGCTCTGGTGGTTTTTGAGGGCCATACATCCACTCCTGAGTCAGACAGTGTTCTGGGAAGCACACGTGGCCTGTGCTGGGGAAGTGGATGCTGGAAGCACTCCGGTCACCAGAGGGTCAGGGATTGTGCATCTCCAGTCATGGCTCATGAGGAGTGGTTTATTGGCCAGCCTTGGGGGAGTGGAAACTTCAAAGGAAGAGAGATGGTTTTGCTCAGCAAGTTGAAAGGACCTTTCCCTACTGCCTGTAAAAAGCACAGATGTTGGACTCTGACCCGGCCACCCACTGGGTTCCAGTTTAAAAGCTGTCCACTGTGTCCTGCTGATCACCTGGCTGTGGTTGGTACTCCACAAACCTGCCCCTGCCCCCCAAACCATCCCTTTCTTATAGCTGGAGAGCTGAAATATAGGGAGGCACAAGAAATCTTGGAAAATTACTGCTTTGGGCTGCTCTCCCACCCTCTTCAATCCTTGTAAAGCATAAGGTGGTATTTTGCTGTTGCAGCACACACAGGAGAGTGCAAAGTGTAGCACAGCAACAAGAGCTCAATAATTCTTTGCTATTTGACCCCATTTTGACTCAAAGAACAACAGTTTCAGGATTTGGAGTTTATATTCTCACTGGAAGATGGCTGAGGGCTGTGCTGCTGTGGGTGATCCACATGGGCATTGCCCAGGGCAGTGGTTTTGCTGCCAGGTCAGTGTGGGGGGCTGGCTCTGATGTGCTGTCTGTGCCACAGAGGGAGGGCACAGGAATTTGTGAGCTGGAATTTGTAATTTTAGCTTGGGAAGGAGCAAACTATCAATTTTATGTGATTCTTCATCTGTGCTGCTTTTCAGCCCCAAAGTGTAAATGTGTGTTTGGTTGAATTAGGGTCAAGGTATCAGCCCAGGAATCCCAGAGTGGTTTGGGTTGGGAGGGACCTTAAAGCTCATGCAGTGCCACCCCTGCCATGGCAGGGACACCTTCCACTGTCCCAGGCTGCTCAGAGCTCCATCCAGCCTGGCCTTGGACACTTGAAGGGATGGAAAATCCACAGCTTTTGTGGGAAACCTGTACCAGTGCCCAGAAGGAAACTTTTGTTTGGAATCCTGATTCCAGCAGTCATGTCCACTTGACCTGTCAGCTTCAGTCTCCCCTCCCCAGGAGGAAGGGACCTCATTTCCCCTGCAGGGGAACAGGCCTGGTTTCCTTGCTGCTGTTGGCTCTGGGGAAGGCAGGGACGTTTCCTGTGCCCCAGGCAGGTTGTGCAGTGGGACAATGTGCCCAGGCTCCCCGTGAGCTGTCAGGGCTTCAGCCTGGGAGCAGGGCAGGGCAGGACGGTGTGTTCCTCTGCTTCCTGTTCACTTGTGCTCCTCTGGGCTAAACCCTGCCTGCTTCCACTTGGCAGCACAAGGGGCTTGCATGTTTGAGACGTGGCCAGGAGCGGTGACAATGCAAGGAAGCCACCACCAAAGGCCATGGGAGCTGGCCAGGATCAAAGTCCCTTAGGAGGAGAATGGAGAAGGGTCTTTTTCCTGGCCAAGGAGCCCCCTGCAAGGGATGTGCTCACTCCTGGGGCTCCTTCCTGGGAAATGGAGTCTCAATATTCCTCCTGCTGCATCTGTGGCCTCCCTCTGCCTTTGCTGGGTGCTCCCCAGGCTGCAGCAGGTGCTGGGCTGCTCTCCCAGTCTGTGCTCCCTTGGTCTGTCCATCCCTGTGGCAGACCTGGCCAGGAATGCCTGGCTCAGGCTGGGGTTACAGGATTGTGAGAGTGTTATTTCCTGGTGTCTGCTCCCGAGAAGTTACAGCAGTTTCCCCACAATTAAGTCAGCAGTTGAGTTTGAATGTTCACTTCTCTGTTGTGTGTCTGTGCTTGACTAGATAAAAGTTACTTGTCTTCATCTGTTTCAGTTGAAAATCAGCATTTTAAATTTGAAAAGCTGTCACCATTCAGGCCCTTATTTCGTTGCTCCTGTTTGATGCTCTGTCGTGTATCTTTTATCTTGAGAAAAAGTATGTTTATAGATGAGAATCCACAGAATACTTTTTTTTTCAGCTGAAATTATAAGGCTGCTACCTTAGTGATATGCAGCCCTGGCTTCCTCCTCCTCCCCACTGGGGTGGATGTGCAGCATTCCAGTGCCAGATCCTGGGGGTGTGGTCCCCAAAAGTGCTCTGGGCACCTGCAACTTCATTTTTTTTGCTTGTGCCTCTGAGTTCATGCAAAGCAGTTTGGGATGTTCAAAGGATACCCACGAAATTTGCCAAATGTGGCCCTTTTAGGAGCAGGGTGGGAGGGTGTAAACCGTAATTACAGCTCTAATTCATTTGTGATGATTCAGCTGAAGTCAAGTGCTTTGCCAGCTCCCTTCCCCTCACTGTTGACCACTGGATTGCTGTTGGGATGAAGGATTCTGGAGGAATGACTAATTTTTCTGCATTTTACTTTCAACTAGCTGCCGCAAGCTCCAGAAACGGAGAGCCCTGTAGAGGTGTGTCAGCCACCTATATTTGTACAGCACACAAATATTGGTGTTTCACTAGTCCTAGTGGAGTGTCTTGTTGGTAAAAACCCCTGTGAAATGTGTGTTCCTGCCTGGTGTTAGACAGTGGAAATAAGTAGATTTGTTCAAGTGCCTTAATCCAATACAGCATCAGTGTGGTAGTCTGAAAATATTTTAAAAATGGTAAGCTAATCCTAAGTCTGTTCCTTTCAGCCATTTCCTTTATTCTTTAAAGGGTGGCACTGGGAAAAGTCTCCTCTCAAATTTTCCTGCATTGGCAAAATGAGACTTCATTTTGGCTCCTAATGCAGAATTTGGTTTTCCCTTTGCCTCACATACTTAAAAACTTCAATACTTTAAGGAAAGGGAAGTTCTTAGTGGAAGCTTCATAACTCCAGAGCAAGTGGTGTCCCATGTAAATTGTCCCAGTGGACAAGCTCGGGGTCACTGCGCATTGTCAAGGCCACTGGTTCTAAGGGAATTGGATATGTGGAAACATGTCCTTTATGTGGATAAAGCAGATTATTTGCCAAAAAGAGGGCAGGAAAATTTATCAAATCTTAAATTCCTTTGAAATTCATGGGACATCCAGCCATGACATTGGTGGATTGTACAACTGGGTGCCAAATCAGTGCAAATCTAAATGAAACACCATGGAAGTCTAAATCTGGGAGAGTGTTGATTCTCTGAGCTGTGAAGTTTTTATAAATGTGAGATCATGTAGAAAAAGAAGTGTTTGTGATGGTTTAGGGCTTTGTCATTTTTGTGGAATAGTGTTTAAATGTAACCTGAAACTCTGAGTGGTCATCAAATGGATTTGAGATGTCTGGGAGATGGCTCCTGGTTTCTGATGGAGAAATCTCATCTTTTGAGATGCTTTAAAGCAGCAAAACCCCAATGTGCTTCAGCTTTGCGAAGTGGCAGTTGCATTCCTGGAAATGAATATCTAAAGTGAGAGAGATTTGATTTGGAGACGTGCCAAGGGGCAGTTCAGTGACTCCCCCTGGCACCCTGGCCATGGGAAGGGAGCCCCCCAGGCTGGGCCAGAAGCCCTCCCCAGTCTCAAACGAGTTTCAGTGACCACCGTGGGATGTGTTGGAGTCCCTGACCCCCTGAGTGTGTGTCTGGTGGGCTGGGGGTGTCCCTGTGTGTCTGTGCATGGGCATGCGTGGGCTGAGCCCCCCAAACCTGGGAGTGTCCCTGGGGGCTGTGACACAGACAGAGCCGTGTTCCCTGGAGCATTGCTGGCACGTGTGCATGCCAGGGGGGCATGAGGGTGGCACAGCAGAGGGGCCAGGGCTGCCAGAGGGCAGGTGTCCTGTTCTGGTGGCTTGTCAGTCCATCTCCCTCATCTCCCCCCTCGTACCCAGCTGTGGCTCCCCCGGTATTCCCCATGAGTGCCAAGATGTTGGTCTCTCTTGAGTGTTGTTCTGCTTTAAAATGACCTTTCTACACGCACAGCAGGAGCTTGATCAAACTCTACCCCAGAGGCAACTGGAGGATCATAGAAGGGTATGTACAGCAGTCAAGCACATTCAGAACTCATCTCTCCTTTTCCCCTGTAAACAGCGAAGCCTAAGTCATGTAAGAAACTTGCGTGGTTAATTGCTGGCTGGAAAATCCAAAAAATGAGCAGAGTGAGGTGCTGGAGCCCCTTCTCTGGAGTTGCATGGAAGGGATGAGTGCTTGGCTGTTCTGAATTGAACTCAGGTCCTGGTCTGGTCCATTCCCACTGTCAGAACCTTCCCCGGGGGTGCTGATCACTCTGCTGTGAAGTGACATTCATCAGTGCTCCTGGAGTTGGCTCCTCTGGCCACACCACCCCTTTGTAGCCAGCCAAGCTGCAAAGTCAGCATCATTAGTCCCTTTCTCCATTTCTTCTCCTCCTGTAGCTGGGAACACAACAGCAGCAACTTAAACCTGCTTCACTCTGAAATATTAAAGATGCTCTGTTTTAAAGCTCCTAACAGGTTTCTGATATCACTTAGAGTTGTGTGTTGCATCTGCATTGCTGATGCTTGTGCAGTGATGTTTCTGTGTGACTTCTTGTTACTTCACCTGGTGTGAATGCAGATGAAACTGGACGCTGTTGGGTTTTTTCCTAGGTACCATATTTGGTTTTTCTGGTTACTGCCAAACATCTGATATTTGTTTGCACACTGCCCTCGTCAAAGTGGTGCACAGCACTAACAGGATGGTTAAAGAGCTGTTCTGGAGCCAAGCATTGCAGCTGAATTAATTGGAACATTTCTTAAATACCACTTATTTTTTCTTCCTTCTGCTTTGATCACATACTCATATTTTGTTAGCTGATACCATGGATTTGGATAAGTTTGTAGAAACCAAAGCTTTTATTCCCAGTTAGAGTTTGAAACGCTGGTGACTGTGTATTGCCAGACCTGGATCAGCACACTCTGACTAGAAACAGCTGCTTGACACTCGTTCCTGCTGTATTTTCTGGTGATTTGTCTTGTTTTGGATGCACAACACCTACAGACACCAGAGGTACCTGTCCTGCTCAGGTCTCCACTCACCCCAACTATTTTGAGCATGGAATAGAATTCACCTGCTGCTCCACAAGGGGCCAGAAGGAGAATCTGGGGGCAGCTCCAAGAGCTTTAGTTGCCCTCCTCAATTCAGGCAAGGTGGAGTTTGCTGATCAGCTGTTCTCAAGGCTGGATATGTGTTATCTTTGTAGTAAGTAGTAAAAATCCCTGGTTTAAATGCCATTTGACAGGATGACTGCCAGTTAGTTCAAGAGAGGAGGAAAAAGGTGCTGCGAGAGCTCCCTTGTAGCCATTTGTGTCCTAGGGCCCATCTGGGTGTCAAGTTGCCTTTCCAATCAGTGCACATGTACAAGGAAAGTGTAGTTCAGGGGGTTTTTTTGTCTGGCTTGGCCTTGTTCTGTCACGTAGCCTCCCTCACCTGCCAGACTGGAGCAGGGAGGTGGATAAAGCACTGCCTCGTGTCCTAAACACTCTCGTGTTGCTGTCAGTGGCAGGAGCTGCTCCAGGACAGGGTTTGCTGGAGCTCCTGAGCTGTCTCTTGCCTCTCCCACATGTTCACTCGTTGGCCCAAGCGGTGATGGGAAGCGTATACCCCTTGGAGAAGTGCTCATCTCCTCCTACTGCTGCTTCCACGGGAGTTTTCCTTTTTTCTGTAGTTTGGGAGCTTTTGGAAGCAGCTGGTTGGAACACTGACTTTGTGTTTATTTTGCATCCTGTTCCCTGACACTTGCTCCCTCCCCATCTGATCCCATGAAATGCAGCTCCCGTGCTGCAGCTTTCACACTGAGAATCCACAGGAACCATTTCTAAGCTGCTGGACTGTGGTGACAGGGTGGCAGTGGGAGCCCTGACTTGAGCCCCAGCCCTGTGGGGAGGGCAGACACCCCTCACCAGCTCAGGCACGTGTTGGGCTTCTTCCTGTGGAAGTGATTTCTGAAATTTGGTAAAGAACTTGATTATCAGACAGACTTTTGTCTTTTTGTTTTTCTTTTGGGGTATAAGGATCTCTTGAAGTGGCTTTGTGAGTGCCAGCTGTGTATAGAATCAGTGGGACTGCAGCAGGGCTGGAGTTCTGTACAAGCCAATTAATGCACAGTTATGTCGTTCCATTTACTTGTGTTTTAAAGGCTTCCTGTGAAAATTTAAAGTTAGACTTCACTTTTATGACAGCTAACGTATTAAATGACATCTTGAATCTATAGTCAGACAACCAATTTCATTTGAAATACAACTGAAAATCAATAAATCGGTGACAAGCACATTTTGTGAATGGAACTAAAGATAAGATGATTTAGTTAATTGGACATATTTTTAATAAGAAATTATTTTTGGCTACTTTGGTATTTTTAAAAAGTTATTATTATTTATTTTCTGAAGCCCCAGAAAAGCCCTTCCCTCCCCTCTGCAGCGCTGTCCCGGGATGGTGTTGCTGTAACCACGCTGCCATTAGCAAGGCAGGAGCTCCCAGTGACCAAAATCCCCAGGTCTCCTTTGTGCACAAAGACCTTAAAAAATCCCTTAATCCCCGTGCAGTGTTTGTGTGCTGGCAGTGCCTCCAGCTTTGTCCAGCTCCCCAAATCCCAGGGAATTCCTGTGGAGGCTGAAGTGGCAGCTGTGGGGTGACGTTCCACCTGGAGGTGTTGGATCTCCGCTGGCTCGTGCTGGGGCCTTGCTGGAGCTCTGGGTGCTCCAGGATTTGGGGTTATGTGAGGACCTGCCCTGTGCTGGGATGGGTGCTGGGGTGGGGAGGGAGGGCTGGCGTGACTCGGGCAGCTGCCAGCAGGGAACAAAGAGCCAGGATCCAGCGGGATCGCTCGGGTTTCCGCTCGGCAGCTGATGGATTGTGTCAGCTGCTGGTGGAGGGACACTGGAGCACAGCCCTGCAGGGTTGGTGGGATGGCCAACAGGAGAGGTGTGAGGGGATTAAATTGTTCCTTAAAACCATTTCTGGTGTTCCTCTGATCCACTTCTTGATTCTGTGTTGGTGCTGTACAGATGTGTCTCCTTTGCATTTGAGACCGAGACAATAGAACTTAATTAAAACAAACCTCTCAGAAAATTAAATCTGTCTAGAAAGCTGTACACAAAACCTGAACTGCAGCTGTCTCTGTGCTGCATGGGGGAGCCCATAATCTTATTGAGCCCCATGAGACCCTTCCAATGTCCCAGCCTGCCCCAGCACATCAGGAGCAGCTCAGTGGATTTCTCCAACTCTCCAGGGTTTCATTCCCCCTCCCTCACCACAAGAAGGGTACTGCTAACAGCAGCCCTGCTGCCAATGAACATGGGTGGTTGGCCTGTTCCTGGAGCTCCCGTGGTGACTTCCCTCTGCTCTTTGCGTGCAGGGCGAGGCCCTGAGGCAGGTTTTGGTGAACCGCTACTACGGCAACGTGCGCGCGGCCGGCCGGCGCGAGAGCCTCACCGCCTTCAGCAACGGGCCCCTGGCCGCCGGCGGCCCCGGCAAGGCCGGCCCGGGAGGTAGGACACGCTCTGCTATCCCTGGGGCTGCCCTTCCCCGCTCGGGGGTTGTGTATTCCTGACCAGTCAGCACCCCACGGCTCAAATCGGGATGTTCTCCCTCACGGTTTTGTCTACGAGCTCCCAAAGAAAGTAGAACTGTCCATGCGGGTGAGTGCAGTTGGGAGCAAAACTAGCAGACAAAGCTGTTTGTGCTCCTCACTGACTGCCTTGGGTTGGCTTGACATTTGTGACATTGCTTTGAATAAATGTACTTAGAAATCCTGATCAGTTTAATATTTGCAATAATATCTAGGAAATGTGCCCATAAGGATGTCAGACTATTAACTATTTCTGAAAGAAAACCATTTCATGGTATTGCAGAGATGGTGGGGTAGGATGGGCAAAAATTCCATTTGAAGCCAGTTGTACAGTGAAGTTTATTTAATTTGATGCCATTGCTAAAAAAGTCACTGGTGGAATCACAGAATGGGTTGGGTAGAAAGGGAATTTAAAACTCATCCTGTTCCACCCCCTGCTGTGAGCAGGGACCCCTTCCACCATCTCAGGTTGCTCCGAGCCCTGTCCACCTGGCCTTGCCATCCCCATGGGGTCAGTGCCATCCTGTTTGTCCTGATCACCTTTACAGGAGGAAGCTCTGGGTCGAGCTCGATGAGCCGAGGGGAGATGAGCCTGGCAGATGTCCAGTGCCACCTGGATAAAGAAGGTGCTTCCAACCTGGTCATAGATCTCATCATGAATGCCACCAGTGACAGAGTCTTCCACGAGAGCATCCTGCTGGCCATTGCCCTGCTGGAAGGTGGGAACACCACGATACAGGTAGGGAAATGGAAAACTCCATCTTGTGACTGAGCCTTGTCGGGAAGGGAAATGTTTTTATGAACTCCAGGAAATTTGAGAGGGTTAAGGAGGCGGGAGGGGAAATTATCTGAATGATCTTTGACCTGTAATTAAAAGAAATATTAATGTCTGCCATGCAAAAGTGAACTTATTGAATGTTTGCACGGGCGCTGGGTACGTGAGGTGTTTTCCCAGGGCAATATAGAGGAATGTTTAATAAAACAGCTTTGTAGATAAGTTATTGACTGCTCTTACAAATAACTTAGGTAAGTGTAACCTGCTCAGAGACTTTTACAATGAACTGTTAAATTTCAGACTGGAATTTGACATAAGTGTATGGTAAACTCCAGACCACCACCATTCTCCTGCAATCTCACTGTTCTTCCTTTCTGTGTTTTCAACAAGGATTAGATTCCCCTAAAAGAAAATTGTCCCTGGTGTGGATTAATGAACACACACCAGCGAGCTCTTACACTCTTCCAAATGGAAAGTAAAACCTTATTATAGCAAAACTTGCTTACAGAGATGATTGAATCTGTGATGTCTTATTTGTTTAGCTCTGCACGTGTTGTGTTTGCAGTCTGTCTGTGGGGCTAAGTCCTGACCAGTTGTAACTGATTGTTGTGGTTGAGACACACACTAGATCCCTACAGCAGCACCTCCTGTGTCCATGCAAACTTCCCTTGAGAGGACAGGGAATGTCTCTGAGCTCCTTCGCTCTGTCTCTGTAATCAGTACCCTCATTAATCCCGTGTGTGTAAGCTCTGGAGTGAAACTTCTTTGCAATGGATAAAGTGGGAATTGAGTGTTGAAAATCCTGTGTCACCTTAAACTGCAAGAGCAGGATTAACATTCCTGGGGGACAGTCACTCCTTTAAATTTCCTGCTCTTCTCTAATGTAAAGGAAGCTGAGCTTTCATCCTTGCAGCTCTCAGGGAGCCTCAGGTAACCTCTCACCGTCATGCTGGAAGGAAAAACAAACTGCACCAGCCTGATTTGGAGAGATCCTTTGCTTGTGCTGGACCTCAGTGCTAAAGGATTGAGCAGAGTCACTTCCCACAGTGCACAAATCCGTGCTGGAAGCAGATTCCTTAGCTCACCCACTGAAAACCAACAGGAAAATCTGCTGTCCCTCTCCAAAGACACCTTTTTTGCCCAAAAGGGAGGTGGTTCAGTTTGCATTTTGAGAGTGGGAGCTGGGACGCTGTGGAATAATGCTGCGGTCAGGAGTGATGGATGGCTCTCAGGGCATCTTCCCCACACCGAGCCCTGCTGCCAGGTCCTGCTCACTCCAGCCTCTACAGATGTGCTTCCACAGCCCAGAGTGGCTGTTTTCCATCCTTTCCCACTCAGGAATAAGTGCTTGGCAGGTGTCTGTAGGACGGGCAGCCAGCAGTCCCTGGGTGCGTGCTCTGGCGGGATGGGCTGGGAGGGGGCTCTGCTGGAGTGTGGGCTGCTTTTAAGTACAGAATGTTTTAGGAACCAAATGACTTGTGATGCCTACAGCTAATGCTGTGAGCTCTGAGGGCTCAGACACACCCAGCAGCTCTTACTCATGCATGCAAAGCACGAACAGGATGTTATTGAAAATAACCCATGGAGCCATTGGGATGTGGATATTCCGTGCTGCAACACTCCATGGACTTGGTAGCAAACAGCAAATAAGGAGCATAATCAGTGCATAGACGTGTTCTGTGGCTTTCCTCCACGTTGGTTAAACTCCTGGTGGTAGGGAGAGAGTTTTCTGGTGCCTTGCAGTGCTCCAGCACATGGGGCCCGTGGCAGTGGCAGGCAGGAGCAGCACGTCCCCAGCACTCTGAGCTCTCAGCAGGGCTGGAGAGAGCCAGGTCAGGAGAGCTGCAGTGGGGAGAACACCAAACACAAAGCTTAACTTCTGGGAGAACTGCTGGCCCCACACTGGGAATCAAAGCAAAGGTGGAGGCTTGCTGTTTAGTAAAATCATTAGTTCAGGGCTCTATCTCCCAGGGTAATTGCTGAGGGATGTGATGGCCAGGTTAAACTGGTATCCTGAGACACTGAACTCATCACCAAGCTTTGCTGTCTCCATGCAGGAAGAATGGCTCACAGTGCAGAGGGCCCTGGGTGCAGCCCAGCTGTTCAGGAGAGCAGAGCTGATTGCTTTTGTGCAGCAGCCTTTGGCTGTGACACAGTGAAGATTTACTGAGTGCAGCAAAGTGATGGTCTCCCCTTAGCAAGAATTCATTTTTACAAAACACGCTGCAAAATTTGGCTGCTTATGGAAACAAGATGCACTTGGGAAAATTAGCCTGATACTTTCCTTGTGTTTTATCCCAGTCTTTCTCTAATGTTCTTTGATAAGTTTTGCAGAGTGGGTAGGTAGGGCCTGGCAACCTCTGCAACCTGCAGAGTGGATTTTCTGCATTTCTTCTGCAGTTTCCAGTAAGTGCCAGTGGAAGAGTCATCCCCAGTTTCTGGACTAATAACTGTGTTCATTTTGCATCAGATGCATTTGTCATTGGGAAAGTTGACCTAGCCAAAGCAGCCAGCTTTGTCTTTGAGGTCTAACAGAGTTTATCTTCATTTAACAATTTTTTTTGTTATTATTAGCAGCTTTTGATTGATAGTGCTCCAAACAAGTTTGTTCTGTGCTCAGTTTGAATAATTTCTACTGAACTTCAAATGCCTCTATCTACAGGGCTTTGAGAAGAGGAAAGTGGTGGGATAGGGACAGGTTATGTAAAAAAGGCTCTTTGGCAGCAAAGCCAGAAATGTGTCACCCTTGCATGGCATTTTCTTAACTCCAGGTTTTCACACGGGAAATCGGTTCCGCCTGGAGTGCAGCAGAAGGTTTGTACCAACACACAGGAACTTGCACATGATGATTGTAATATGGTTAATAATGGGAGTTCCCAGGTAACTCCCATGAGCTTCAGTGGGAGAACAGATCCCCATGATGCTGGGAAGGGATAACTGCAATAGGTGTTGCTGTTTCATTAGGTGCAGGCAGGGCCAAAATTAAGGGTAGGCAAAGTAGGTGGTTGCCAACTCCAGCAGAAAAGCAAATCTCCAAACGTTCCTTATTGTAATTGGTAGGAGGGATTTTTATTGTATTGTTAAGAAAATGAATGTGGGGGAGAAGCAGGACAAGAGAAAAGGCTCCTGGTTCACCTCAGGAAGGAGGCTGAGCTGGTGGTGTGTGGCACCCTGAATCCCACGCTGCTCCGTGTTTTGCTGCAGGGGTGAATGTGAATGTGGCAAATTAGCTCTTCTGGGAAGGTCTTTGCCCGCTTCCAGCTCTCTGGGTGGAAACTTTCTGGGCTTTAGCTTTTGGAATTAACTTAGAAACACTATCAGGTTCTTTGGGAGCAGGATGGTGGTGACCTCGTGGTGGCTGTCACTCCGGCTCAGCAGGAGCCCTGGGTTTCAGTGGGAAGCCTGCCCTCGTTTGCACAGAGACAGAAGCAGAGGTGGAACCACGGGGTCAGCCCCAGACAACAAATTAACTTGACAAATGCTGCGACTCACTGAGCTGCAAATTACATCAACCCCTTTATTAATTTATATAACCCTGAGCATCCCCCTGGGGAGCGCTGGCTCAGCGCTTCTGAGCAGCCCTGGGGGTGCCCCACGCTCTGCTCCAGAGGTGAGGGCTGAGCCTGCCCTGCTCCCCCAGTGCCAGTGCCTGGCTGCTGTCCTGGGCTCCCTTCTCCAGAGCAAGGAATGCTCTGCTGCCGCTGGTGCTCGTGGGCATGTGTCTCCTTGGGAAGGGATGGGTGCTCAGTGCCTGCCCACACACATGGCAGCAGGGCCAGGCTCTCCTCTGGTACAGAGAGTGAGTGACAGTGCAGGAAATTGCTGAGGACTCGTCCTGCAGCGCTCGTCTCTCATCTGCTGAACAAAAATTCCGTGTGCCGTTACTCTGCCTCACCTCCGAGTTTCGGCTTTCCTCGGTCGGTGGAAGTTAATGGCAAGTAAAGTCCCTTACATAACACCTCTCCATGGAGACTCTGCTCCCTTAATTAGGGATCTTCTCCAAAGTCAGCTTGCGTGACAAATTACCCACACGCACATGTTGGTGCTTCCAGCAGGGGAAGGTAAAATGAGGTTGATGACATTGGTGGTTCCAGGCAGCTTTGAAGTGCTGCCCCAAGGTGACACAATGCACCTCTGCCACTTGGGAGAGTGCTGGTGCCTCAGTTCCCCTTTGTCCACTGCTGTCCCCTAGGCGGGCTGCAGTCACAGAGGATGGGGTGGTGGGAGCTGGCACACAAGGAAAAGCTGATTTTTTTCAGGAAGTGGGATTTGCTCCTGGTTTTAAGGCATCTGAGCAAAGTTGCTGCTCTTTGCAGAGGATGATGGTGGGATGTGCTGCACAGCCTCTGTCCCCAAGCAGCTGAGAGTGGGGTGAGGACCAGGGGCCACTCTGGCTCGAGACATCACCAATAAACTGGTGGTGATGAACTGGAGAGTTGTGCCTCCATCACAGCATGACAGGGGTGAATCAGTGCTCTATGGAATGGTGGCTTGGAGCTCACCGGGGTGTGTGAGGCTCCTTTGAGATGTGGCAGTGCAAAAAGCTTGAGGCTTTGAACTGTTTCAACTCCCAGAGCTCGTTGAGCCTCCCCAGAGGATCCCTGTGTCCTCCCTTGAGTGCCCCCTGGGGCTGGGGGCTGTGGCTGTGCTGTCCCTGGCACAGGTGCCATGGGTACAGAAATCTCAGCAGCCAGCTCCTCATCAGTCAGGTTTGGTAGGGAATTCTGGCCTGGACTCACACACAGTTCTCCCATCCCAAGCCAGTCTTGCTCCACACTTGGACTCAGTTGACGTTTCTCGACATTTGTCCTCATGTTTTGCCACCAGTGAGGAAACTCCACCAGAGTGAATTGTGGTCTCCTTTTCTCTGACTGTCCAGAGATGATTGATGGTTATTACATAATTGCAGGATTGATGCACAAAAGGAATTGAATCCAGAGCTATGCAGTTCTTTGTGTTTCTGGCACTTGGGGGATCCAGGGAAGCCCAGAGCTGGGGGGTACCAGCCACTGGTGCTGGTCAGCCACAGCCCTTGGGATTGAGAGAGCAGAGTCTTCAAGATGAATTTATGTTCTTGAACTCATTGTAGCACTGGCTGTGAAATACTGTGACCAAAATGTCCTATTTGGTTGCAGGAACACTTTGTTTCTTTTTTTATGTGGCTGCAACTGCCCTGCAGAATGGGGGGAAAACTCTGCAAAACATTACAGGAGTACTGGTGGGGTAAAATGTTGGCTTAGTGACACAATAGTGCTTTAATTTGTGGTTTGGACTCTTAAAATCAGATTTATTTCTTGCAAGATTTGCAGCAGTCATAGATATCAGTGAGCACAGACAATTGTATGCAATGGCAAAGGCTGCAGAGGCAAGAATGTCTTTGGGTCACTAAACTTCTGTAAATAGCACTTGAAAATTTTTGATCATTGGTAAAAGAAGTCTTACATTTTCTGTTTGTTTCTAACAGACAGAATTCTGTGATACAGGATGTTCTATCTCTTTTTGCATTGTTTTAATGGTACCTGTTTAGGAAACCAGTGCACAAGCAGCAATCTCTTGGCACGTGTTAAACAGTCACCTGCCTGTGTCTTTCACTGGTTTCTCACTGTTTTCCTCAAGGTAAAATGCACCTTTTTTTCTTTTTTTTTTTTTTAATTCTGAGTATGTCATGAACATGACATTGTAAAAAACATTGATAAGGACCTGCATCATCAACTGTGGGCAGAGATCTTGTTCTTTTCTGAGAGGGCATTTTTCCTCAAGGTAAAATGCACCTTTTTTTCTTTTTTTTTTTTTTAATTCTGAGTATGTCATGAACATGACATTGTAAAAAACATTGATAAGGACCTGCATCATCAACTGTGGGCAGAGATCTTGTTCTTTTCTGAAAGGGCATCTTCTTCTTGTATCTTTTGATGCATTTAGCATAGTGAAGTCTCATTGTCCCTCAGCTGTTGGCTACCACCACGTTCAAAACAACCCAGCCCCCCTGATAATGCAGTGTGAGGAGTCCTTCCTGCAGGGGAGATTCTGTTTTCATTCAGGGCCCAGGGATGCCCAGGTGAGACTGAGGCTGGCTGAGGTGAGATGGTAACGAATAGCACCTTGTCTTTGCTCCTGAGCTGCAGCTCCTGCTGCTTCCTGAGGTGTGTTTGAGCCATCAGTATTCCTGGAGCAGAGCATCCTCCAGTCTTTTTTCCCAAAGGGAAGTTTCCTGCTGGATTCTGAGGTGCCCATCTGTGTGGTTGAGCAGTGTAGGTGATAAAAAAAAAGGAGAAGAGGCTCTACCTCAGGGTTCAGCTGTGCCTTGGTGGCCTCGAGGTGTTCCTGGTTGGGTACCACCTCCTGTGTGGCAATCCTCTCAGCATTCCACTGGGATCCTGGTCCTGCAAGGAGTGAGCAGGGAGGTAAATCAGTAATTCTCCCAATTCCTCTCCATGGGATCCAGGTCCAACATAAACTTTCAAGATGATCCCTAGCAGGATTAAAGTCCTCCCGGAGCAGGCAGAGGCAAAGCTATTCAGCAAAACAAGGTCATGCTGCCTTTTTTTTTGGTAAGCACAGGAATCAACAAAGCGCTGTTATATAACTTCTATTTATATCCCACTTGCTCACTAGCTGCAGGCACACAAGAGTAGCTGAGAAGGGAATTTAATGAGCTCTCAGGGCTTGCTCACCTTCCAGAGCGGGTAGGAGCCAGCTTGTTTTTGAAGTGCGTCAGCAAATGAAACTGGTGGTGGGTGGGTGGTTTGGGTAGGTGGACTGACTTGTTGCTATGGTTTTCTTTAATTCCTCTGTCTCTCAAGGAGATCTTACACTTTTTTTTTTTTTCTTTTGGGGAGTCTGCAGACTTCCTTGTTTCTCACACCTACGCTGCACTTGCTGGTTCAGTGGGGAATGGGCTCCATGATTCTGCCATGGGATATGGGATCTGTACTCCTGCCATGGGATATGGGATCTGTACTCCTGCCATGGCATATGGGCTCCATCTTCCTGCCATGGGATATGGGCTCCATGAGTTTGCCATGGGATATGAGCTCCATGATTCTGCCATGGGGAATGGGTTCTATCTTCCTGCCATGGCATATGGGATCCGTACTCCTGCCATGGAATATGGGCTCCATGATTTTGCCATGAGATATGGGCTCCATGATTCTGCCATGGGATATGGGATCTGTACTCCTGCCATGGAATATGGGCTCCATGATTTTGCCATGGGATATGGGCTCCATGATTTTGCCATGGGATATGGGCTCCCTGCTCCTGCTATGGGTATGGGATTCCTGCTCCTGCCATGGGATATGGGATCCTGGTTCTGTCATGGCATGTGGGCTCCATCTTCCTGCCATGGCTGAGCTGAGTGACCCAGCACTGTGTGTTCTCACAGGGATGCAGGAGGAACCCAAATCAGCTCTGTGCTGACAGCAGGGCAGACCCTGAGTCTCCCAAGCTCCCGAGGCCATCTGTGAGCCCAGGCCCCACAGTGCTGTTTGTGCCTGTGGTTCCCCCACTGTGCCTCCACCAGTGTCACCTCATCCTTCCAAGGGCTGGCTCTGGAAGGGTGTGAAGGAACTGTCTCTGTGTGAGGTTTGTTCTTGCTTGCTTCTGTGAAGTTACTTCAAGTTGCATCAAGATTTTGGGTGTTGCAGTAGGAGAATGTGTGGGATACAAGGGCTCTTCCTGGTCTGGTTGTGCTGCTGGTCTCATTTAAAGCTGGTTGGGACAGGCAAGCATTTCCACAAGTCAGGCTCTGTGCACTCATCACCCCCCAAAAAACATTCTCCTATAAATGGGCAGAACACCCAGCAAAGAGCAGAGCTGTGCAGGGAGAGTTTGTCTTATTTGTGGAAAATAGAGCTGGGAAGTCCTCCTTATGCTTTCAGGACAAAGTTTATTTTACAGTTTGCAAAAAAAACCAGGCAATTGAGGTGTTCTGGCAGATTTTCCTTATGGGTTTATTTCAAACTGTGAAGTATGTTCAGTGTGAAATATTTCAGCTGCCATTTCCTTAAGCTATGCAAGACTAATGATATCCATCACTCATGCCCAAAGTGATGGATCTCCAGCGAGCCAGGACGTACGAGAGATTGAGAGAGAGAGAGATTAGTGATATTTAAAATAAATAAATGAGGAGGGACCGAAGGCAGAGTTAGGCTGGAATTCTCTGCATTGGAAGCCCTCGCAATATGTTTAGGCAGAATGTAGAAGGTTGGCACTTGTGCTTAATTCAGTGCTTGTGTTAGTGCAGTTCCCCTTAAAATGTGGCTTGTTTGAAGTAGTCCAGCTCTAAGAAGTCGTCTGGGGGTGGCAAACTTCCTGCAGAGATGAAGTAGCACACAAGTTTTGCATTAGTTCGTGCTGGCAGCCTGGCTGGATAACCCGAGCGAGCTGAGGTCCCTGCAATGATTTCTCTCTCGTGTTGGAATAAAATGTCCTGAGTTGAAGCCAGATCACTGAGCTTTCTCCTCCTTCTGGAGGGACTTTCCTCTCTGCAATCTCCCTGGCTCGCCAGGTTCCCGGGGTGTTTTCTGCTCACTGGCATTAGGGAAACGGGGAAGCAGACGACAGTCAAAGCAGTTAGCTTTGATTGCTGAGGAGTTTGCTGGGGCTTTGCTTTCCCTGGTTTCTTGGTAATCAGAAGCTTGTTTTGCTGGGGAATTCTTTGGGATGCGTTGGGATGGTCTGGCAGGGCTCGGTGGCTGATGAAACATCGCAGGGAGGGTGCGGCCCCGGGAACGCTCCGTGGGCTGACAGCGAGCTCGGGGTGGCTCCTGCAGCCAAGGCTGCCTCAGGCCAGGCCACCCCTCGTGGGGAGCAAACACAGCTGAGCAGAGCCTGCTGGAGCCCAGGCCTTTGCTTAGACTGCTGCCTTGTGCTGCTGCTTCTCCGGGGATCAGCCAGACAGCCCAGCCTGGAGGGAGTCTGCGGTGGAAAGTCAAGCTGCTCCGCGAGAAACAATCCGAGCGTTGTTCCTTCTCTTGGCTGGCAGAGCAGTCGTGACTTGGGTAGGGAAAGGTGTTCCCAGTGACAGGGTAGGGAAAGGTGTTCCCAGTAAGGGGGGCAGCACACACAGCCCAAACTGGCGAGGCTTTCAGAGGCAGGAGCTAGAAATCAGCTGCCTTCAGCTGCTGCCTGGGGTTTTTTTTCCGTTTAACAATCCTACACTGGGCACAAGCTCGCTCATCATTAAATTTACTGTGGATTAGTTACATTTAGAGTGGATTACTTACCTGGGTGTGTCCTCTGTGCACCTTACACAAAGGTACCAGACTGCAGTGCTGTATGGTTTCACTCTCCACAGGACAGATGTCAGTTCTGCTGGCTAAAATCCAATTTGTTACTGACTGCTGGTATGAAAGACAGGTTAAGGAGCATTTGTCCCTGCCCTGTGGTTATCCTGCCTCCATAATCCTGCCCCCCTGAACTGCTGGGGAGTTAGCTGAGCTTCTCTTCCACTCATCATTAGAAATTTTATATATTAAATATGTCAAAGGTCTTAGAATTAAATGTTAATGCCAGGAGATGTGCCCATTCTTTGGTGATTTATTTTTTTTAATGTGATTCTACAATCCAGCTTGTTAATGATTTGCAATATTTAAGAACATGCCAAAAAATACCCACCACAGAAAATGATATTAATGATCAATAAAAAGTCAGCAAGCAAAAATGGTGTTTTCAGTTAGGTAAACATTTCACAGCATATGTAAATAGTCAGAAGGGAAGAGGAGACCAGGTTCCTGGGAATAACTACAGAAGAGACACAGACTTAAGAAAACATCAGTGACTGGAAGTTAGTGACATAAAAAAGAGCTTAACCACATGTTTCTAACAGTTGTTCACCACTGGAACAGACCATAGAGAGATGTAGTTCATCATCTCTGACACTTGCTCAAGAAAGACAGGATTCTTTTCTCAAGAGAACACATGAAACACAGGGTCAGTGAGGGAGCTCGAGGGGCTGCTGCTGCTCCAGGGTGGGCAGGGCTGTAGCAGGTCAAGGTCTTGCAGCTGGAACTTGGCCTTTGGTTTCTTTTCCAGAGAAATCCATCTCTGGATTTGCACCTCTTCTTCTGCCACTTGTGCTGTGCACCAGGAGATAAAGTCGTAGGTGATGGTGGGGTTTACTTCCTGACCTCCTGCTGATGATCCCATCCATCCAGAGGGGATGCACTGGAGGGGCAGAGGTGGAAGGGGGAGGTCCTGCTGTGCATGAGGCTTCTGGCTGGAATCCCTTAGGAACAGAGTTGGGTGATGGAGAGGAAAGGTATTCCACAGCTTTCCTGGTAGCTGGTGTTATCAGTTGATCTGCTCTGTGGTGCTCTAATCTGGATGTCAGGAGGAGCAGTGGTGTGGCTGCTTTGCAGATGTGCTGGGTTCTCCTTCCATCCCCTTGGAACAGTGCATGTGTGCAGGAGGTGGTTGCTCCCTCCTTAGAAATGATGGAGGGCTCTGTGGTGATGTCCTTGCTCACAGTGGGTGTCTGTCCTGTCAGACACTCTTTTCATGTGGGGTGGGTCTGTGTTTCCTTCTGAGGCTGTGTCATTAATTACCATCCCATTATCTGGGCCGTGGTTCCTGTGCTCAGGAGGCTGCTGTGCTCTGGAGATCACCTGGGCTTCCCTGGGACACTTGAAAAGCTCTTTGCTGAGCCTGAGTCCATGGAGCAAAGCTCCCAGGCTGCTGTGGCCCTGCCATGGCTCTGTGCAGGGGTGATGACTTAACAGACATTAACAGTGCAAGGCTGAAATAAAATGCAGTTTCTGTGAATGCCAGAATGCTTTGCTTTGGAAGGGACTTTAAATATCATCTACTTCCAAATCCCTGCCATGGCAGGGACACCTTCCAATAGCCCAGAGTGCTCCAGCCTGGCCTTGGGCACTTCCAGGGATCCAGGGGCAGCCCCAGCTGCTCTGGGCACCCTGTGCCAGGACCTGCCCACCCTCCCAGAGAATAATTTCTACCCAAAATCCCATCCATCCCTGCCCTCTGGCAATGGGAAGCCATTCCCCTTGTCCTGTCCCTTCGTGCCTTTGTCACAAATCCCTCTCTGGCCTTCACTGCCCATGTCTCCAGTACCAGATGGAGCTCTCAGACAGCTTTTCCCTGCTGGGAAAGCCAGACACAGCCCCTCCTGGTTCCTTATGGGACGCAGCTCCCTGCCTGCAGCAGGTTTTTAGGAGCTCCCAGACCCCAGTGTGATGGTGAGTGGATCCTCAGGGATGGCTGGTGTCACATGCTGCAGTGTCAGGGCTATGCTTCAAGCTCCATTCCTCAAAATCCCACAGGAGTGTGGAGGATGGCTGTTCCTCCACGCTTGCTCTTTCAGCAGCCCGTGGTTCCATGGTGTCTGTACACAAGCCAGGACCCCAGCAGACGGTGCTCTAAAATGGCCACTCGATTTCCGTTTTAAAAAGGGAGATTTCTCCACTTTCTGCTTGGAGGCTATATCTGTAAATAAGATTTTAGGATTTCTGTCATAATTATCACCACCCGTTACCTGCTCAAGCGCAACTTGCAAGATCACACCTCTTAAAATACAGTATCTTTGGGAGCTGGCATGTGGTTGATTCATATGTGTGAAGGTGTTAGGCATCCTGACCTAAACTGAAACAATCATTTGGTGACACCCCTTCAGTGTATGCACAGCATGCACAAAAAGCTTTACTGGAAATGCTCCTTTCATTTGGGGTTTTTTTTTCTCTGAAGTGCAGTGGAAACTCAGTTAAGAAGCTTGAAAAGATGACAAAAATCAAGTCTGTCAGCAAGAAGTAATTACTCTCATAGAAGGTATTTCTTTAGTGTGGTTCATTAGAAAAAGGCTTTTCCTTCAGCACAGCTTCATCACAGGGGAATTCCTCCTGTCTGGGCTCTGCAGATGTGGCACCCAGGTCATGGCCATCGCTGCCTGACAACCAAATTTTTTGGAAAGTGTTTGGCCTTTCTAGAGCCTGTGGTTTCTGCTGGTCTATCTGTAAATTATTATTGTTGTTGTTACTGTTTGTAGTCTTTGTAGAGTGAAATTTCCAAGGTGCTCCTTGGATACAAGCACCCAGGTCATGGCCATCGCTGCCTGACAACCAAATTTTTTGGAAAGTGTTTGGCCTTTCTAGAGCCTGTGGTTTCTGCTGGTCTATCTGTAAATTATTGTTGTTGTTACTGTTTGAAGTCTTTGTAGAGTGAAATTTCCAAGATGCTCCTTGGTTACAAACTCTTCCTCTCTCTGCCCTTGTAGCCACCAAGTCACAGAGTTAGTTCAGGCTTGGCTGCCTCAACCCCCCAGTTGTTGAGGGGGTGTTGGTCAGCCTCGCCCCCTTCACAGGGAAGAATTCCTTGAATGTACCTAATCTAAGTCAGCCCTCATGGGACAACATGATGAGAAAACATTCAAATTGTTGATAGAAAGTCTTGGATTGGATATTTTATTTTTACTGTACCAACACTAATAAGTCAGCTGGGCACCCAGATCACCCTGGGCACATCACAGGCCCAGCAGTGTTTGGGCAGAGGGCATGTCCTGCAGTGCTCTGGCAGCTCTGCTTTGCTGGACTCTGGCTGTGTGTCAGGAGGGGGTACTGCTGTGACTGGGTTTGGGATGTCTGTCCTGAGTTGTTCTCCTTTCCCTCCTCTCTGTTAATCACCAGAAATAACCACAATCTTCAGAGTTTACCTGAGTGCTAAGGGCAGGTGGGAGGTATTGCCGTGCTGGGAGGGATATCTCCTGAATATTGACCACGTTCTTTAAATAGCCACACTCCTGCTCTGGCAGTAATCAAAGGCTCAGCTCTGGGAGTGTTCAAAGTCACTCCGAGTGTTCTCCGTGCAGCTGCTGGAGTGATCAAAGGCAGCAGCAGCCACGGCCCCGTGTGCTCCACAGCAGAGCGGGCAGGATATATTGCTGTTCCCATTTTAATTTGTTTTTTCAATAAATCAGCCTTCATTCCTATTCATCATGTAAAGCTGTTGGATGGCGAGCCGCTGCAGAATGCTAACTAATTTCATAATGCTCTGCATAAGGTGACCCACTTACAAGTTCATCCTTCAGTCGTGTTTAAGCTCTGGTCCTGATTTATGTAACAGCATATTGGTTTCATCAAGAGTTGTCTGATCACTCACTGTGTTGGCTCCTTCTTGACCTGTGCATGATTTGTATTCTCCTCGATTTTAGGGAGAACTTTCTGTCTCTGTGCACATATGTGCAGAAGAAGAGTAATAAACCTTCTTAAAAGTACTCAGTGCTTTGAGTTTTTCTGTCATTGGAGTGGGAACTAAAAGGAGTTTTAAGGAGCCTGCTGCAGGCAGGGCAGGGGAAACTCAGCACGAGATGTCCCTCATGGCATCGCCTTGTTTGTACATTTTTGGACTGTGATTAACATTGGCTTTTGCGTGTTGTGAGTCACAGTCCCTTGGATTTGAGGGTGGGAAGGCAGGACAGTTCTTCTATTTTTTGCCCATAACCATTTGTTTCTGCACTGATAATCAAATTATAGGGAATTCCCTTCTCCTTACTTTAATTCCTGGTACTTACCTTATCTCCCTTGTTGAGAGTGAGGTGTGCTGCCCAATTGTATCAGGCTGGTGTGATTTATTGCCCTCACTTTTCTTTAAACCTGCATTTGAAGTTGTTAATGAGGGATTTAACCAAGCTGAGACACTGGGAGCTGCCCCACAATAAGCTGTAAGTTTCAGCTTACTGACAGCTAATGAAGCTCCCAGTCCTGCAGGATACCACACAGTGCAGAAAGGTGGAATTGTCTGGATTCAGACCTGTGTGTGGGGCTACAGATGCTGTTCCTTTTCTCTTGTAGCATTCCTTCTTCTGCCGACTGACGGAAGATAAGAAATCTGAGAAGTTCTTTAAGGTTTTTTATGACCGCATGAAAGTGGCACAGCAAGAAATCAAGGCAACTGTCACAGTCAACACCAGTGACTTAGGAAACAAAAAGAAAGATGAAGACTCGGACAGAGATGTCCCCAACAGGAAAAGAGGTAATTCCCTTTCTGAAGTGACAGGGAGTGTGTTTTGAACTCATTTCAATTGATGCAATAATGCTCTGATCTCTGATCCCACAGAGCAAAGTTCAGAGATCAGTGGTGCCCTGGCTCAGGATTTCGAGAGCTTCATCCCCTCTTCATCCATTTGTGAGGTTGTGCTATTGAAATGAGGAGAAGTCTTTCTGAGCTGAGACTCTGCTGCCTTGTCTCGTGACAAGCTGCCCAAATCTGATCCATAGGAACAACCCCGGGCTGTGGGTTGTGGTCAGTGCCTTCTCTAACAATAAGTGAAGAAACCCTAATTTTGTTCTGAAGCAGGTCCTTTTACCATAACTCCTGCTCGTGCTAGATGTGTGTGCCCTAACCAATTAATCCCCAGGTTTGTAACCCTGCTGTGGTTGGTGTCTGAGGTGCAGAGTGTGGCGCGAGCCCTTCTCCTACACTAAACGTACTCACCAAAGAGCTGCTGCTCAACAGCTGGGCCTGCGGGTGAAGCTGCCAGGGGACCGTGTGGACAGATTTCCTGGCCCTCCTTATCCAGCTTCCCTAAGGAAGATGTGTCGTGGTGTGTTGCAGTGAGGGAGCCCATGACCCAGATCACGGAGGAGGTGCGGGACCAGCTGCTGGAGGCGTCCGCGGCCACGCGCAAGGCGTACAACACCTACCGGAGAGAGGCCGACCCCGAGGAGCACTACTCGGCAGGGGAGGGAGCCCAGGCTGCAGCAGACAAGAGCAAAGATGAGCTGGAGATGAGTGCTGTCATCTCCATCATGCAGCCCATCCTGCGCTTCCTGCAGCTGCTCTGTGAGAACCACAACCGGGACTTGCAGGTACCGCCTGGCTCCGGGCAGCTGTGCTCAGGGTGCCTTGTGCTCTCACTGCTGCCACAACATTATCCCTAATCCCAGACCTTTTTTAAATGGATTACGTGACCAATTATTCTCTTTGGTCTTGACATTAATCCAAAAAAAAAGTATTTATACCTTGCTGGGCTGATACGAGCAAATCCAGTTATCCTTTGGTCTTTGAAAGGGTACATACATTAAAAGTGGTGGGATCAGCACTTCTTGGGGCTTTTAAAAAGTGTGAAATGTGTTGAAAGCAAGCAGGTGTTGTACTCTGAAGTTACAGATTTGTTTTTGAGAGCGGAGGGAAAGAAATAAAGAAAAATCATGTAGGAAAATGAAGAAGGCATTGGGACTTTGGTTCCAGCAGCCTTCAAAGCTTAACTTTCCAGTAACCAGGCTCTCCTGGATTTTCTTGGATCTGTTCATGTGCCTAGCTAGAGTTGAACACGTGGTGAAGGTGTCAGGAAAACCTCAGCCGGAGATGAATCTGCTGAGGGACATGAAGGACAATGAGAAGGATTTCAAGGTTGTATCCACACAGGAGGAGATAGGCAGAGATGGGGACAGCCCCTGGTGACAGAAGACATGGACAAGGTCGGGGAGCTCAGTGCCACCTTCAGTTTGCCCCTTACTGGTAGGACTGGCCTTCACCAACCCTACATCCCTGAGACCCTGGCAAGGTGTGGAGCAAGGGAGTCTTACCCTTGGTGGAGGATCGGGGTGGGAAGCATCTAAACAAGCTGGATGTGCACCTAAACAAGCTGGATGCCCCAGGCTCTGTGTGGAATTCTGACTCCAGTCCTGGGTTCCCGAGTCCAGCAGGGAGTCCCAGAGATGACCATGGGACTGGAGCATCTGATGGGCAAGGAGAGGCAGGGGAGCTGGGAGAAGTCAGGCTGGAGAGGAGAAGGCTCAGGATCTCTGCCCATGTGTGCAAACACCTGATGGGGGACGTGGAGAGGACGGGCCAGGCTCTGCTCCAGCTGCCTCGTGACAGGGGTTGGAGTTGGCAGTGTCCAAAGGTCCTGGCAGCCTCGGTGTCCTGTGCTGCCCTGGGACGTGTTTGTAGAATTCCAGGGAGCCCAGAGCAGGTTCCCCCTTACAAAGGGGCTGCAATTCAGATGATTTTTGTTCACTGCTGCCGAGCTGGGATGGAGGAGCTGGAGAGGTGCTGTACAATGTGCTAAATGCCCTCAGAAAGAGCAATAATTGCCGTGATTGCCCATTGTTCCCTGGCCGGCAGGAGCGTGGGACCCTGCGTGAGAGCTTTGCAGAGCTGCCAAACCGCTTCCCCTGAGCGGGAATGCCCCGGCAGCACGTGGGATCCCAGCTGCATGGAAACCTTCTGGGAGCATCTCTGAGTGCCCAGGTTACATACATCAGCCTTTCTCTCATTTTGAAGAAAAAGAGCCCTTTGATGTGTGTTTTGTCAGAGGATTTTCCTGCCGCTGGCGGTGCCGTTCCCGTGGCGCGGTTCCAAACCGCACGCGCAGGATCCGCTGCTGCCTTTGGCGAGGCACCCGCAGCTATAGGAGCACACTTGGATTGCAGCCAGTGCAGAAACTTGGCCTGAGCTCCTCCCTGTCCTGAACAATTCCTTTTCCCAAACAGCAGGTAGTTGTAGTCGGCTCTGAGAGAAAAAGGGATTTCTTCTTGTAACACCAACAACAACAAAAAAGGTAGAACAGCTTTTCCAGTGTAATCCTCTTTTTGCCCGCCTGCCTCGAGGTTTGTCCTTCTCCCTCAGCCCCAAAGGGAAGGCAGAAGTGTCTGATCCTCCAAAATCTTGGTGTGTGCAGCTGGTACACGTAACTGAGCTTCCTGCAGTAGTGCCAGAGGACTCGCTGCCTGAAGTACCAGGGCAGGGCTCTCCAGGAAGCTGAGTGGCTCCCAGAATTATATTTGAACAAGGAGTTAGGATCACCTGCTTGGTGCAGGTGTGTGCTGGGCACCCTGAGCCTTTCCAGGCTGTTGGCAGCTGTGGGAGCTGATGGGCAAACACAGGGCAGTGCCAGTCATGCTGGAGGAGCTGCTGTGCAGAGGAGGAGGAGGTCTCTGGGTGCTCGGGCAGCTGCAGTGCTGTGCCCTCTGCATCAGACAGCCCTTCCCTCCCCAGATACACCCCCAGTTTGCTCCACTGGATGCTGTTCCACAGCCCTGCATGGGGCTGCAGGAGCTGCAGTACCCTCTCCAAATGAATGCAGGGCTGGGATGAGCGGGTAGATTATTCCCACGTGTTCCAGCTGGACCTGCCTGTGGCTGCTGGTTCTGGTGCAGGGTCTGCACACCTCGGGGTCATTCCCACGGGGAGCAGTGGGGTGGCACATTCAGCACTGCAGAGCTGTGTTCCCACTGCATAGCCTGCTCTGAAAATGAAGAGTTCACTCTGTCCTGGCTGAGACAGCAGCAGACACTCCCTGGGGCAGTTTCTCACAGTGCAGCAGGGGTTTGTTTTCTACAATTTTTTCCTTCCCCTTGTTTCAGCCTAACAATGTCCTCCTGCCTCTTGTGCCTCATTCCTCTTCTCTCCTTGCTGACTGTGGATCAGGCAGCTCAGGTACAAGCTTAGCTGCAATCAGAATAAATGCTGTGCTGCAGTCAGGGAGCATTTTTACTTCCTCACTGTGGGTATTATCCTTTAATTTTGCTTTTTTTTCTGGAGGGAAGACACGAGCTCCAATTTCTGTAGGATCAACCTTTATTACATTCTGACAAGTTAATCAGAAGTCAGATACTAAATGAGCAATCAGCTGAAATGTGCTGAATCACTGTCACCTTTAGTCTGCATTCATAGACAGCGTTTTTCCTTTTTTAGCTTTGCCTTCCATTGAATCTGCAATTTCTCTCTCTGTTTGCCTTAAAAGACTCATTAGTCTGACTCAGGCAGAGACAGCCAGGGACCAGTGCTGCTCTCTGGGCTGGCAGGAAAGACCCTGCTGCTTCCATACTCCATGGCTCCTGTTCCTCTGAGGGCTTTTTCACCCTGGAATTGCTGTTACCTGTTAGAATTAAGCTAAATAAGAGTTTTCCTGCTGAAACTTGAAGGAAAAGCAAGTGGTAGTGGCTGCTAATCTTTGCAGCACTGCTGGGAATGCACTGGCAAACAGCATCTGAGTCACTGGGAGATTGGTTTTCATTAGTTGTCCTTCAGTTTTGGGTGGGTTTGGTGCTTTCCTTTATTTGGAATATAGGAGAGTAGAAAGCTGTTACATCCACAGTGGCAAATCTGGCTTTTCATTAGAGGAGCTGCTCCTAATCAGCAGCTTCAAGCAGAAATCACAATAATTATGTGGAAAGAAATGCAGTGGAGAGAATTCCATCTTAAGGCACCTTCCTTCAGGGTGTGCACTCAGGTCCCTCCTGTGCAGGGGGAGCTGCTGTGAGACCCCAGCCAGGGAATCCAGAGAGGTCTGGGAGGAGGGAGCCTTGAGTGATGCTGGGCAGGGAAGTGCAGCAGGTGGAGTGAAGCTTGCAGGCTGCAGAGAGCTTCCCAGAGTGCCTGCTCTGTGCTGGGTGTGTCAGGCTCTAATGGATCTCTCTGCTTAAGGGATGCACTCTGTTCACTGCTGTACAGCATGAAGCCAGCAAGCTGCTCCAGGAGAGCAGCACGTTGCAAATAAGCCCTGGAAAGAGACTTAAACTGCTTGTACAGTGAGCCAGAGCAATCCACCATGCAGTGGAATTGGGGATGGATGGACTTAATAAATACTATCAGCCAAACAGCATTTTGCATGGTTTTTCCCCTCCCTCATGGCTTTGACACTCTCCTCACAGAATTTCCTACGCTGCCAGAACAACAAGACAAACTACAACCTGGTGTGTGAGACACTGCAGTTCCTGGACTGCATCTGTGGGAGCACCACTGGGGGACTTGGACTCCTGGGTCTGTATATAAATGAGAAAAACGTGGCCCTGATCAACCAGACGCTGGAAAGTTTGACTGAGTACTGCCAGGGGCCCTGCCACGAGAACCAGGTAATGAACCAGAGTTGGGAAATGCATCCCCCCTTCTCCCTGGGCCCCAGCTCTGCCAGCCTGCTGTTGTCTTACAGCACTGCTCACTTTATTTCCCCCCCAAGCTGGAGGATTTTTTCCTTTAAAAACAAGTTGATTATGAGGAGTTTTTCTCAGGGCCCCCTCTGAGGAGTTGAAGCACTCAAAGCAGTAGAAGTATTTTTGCTTTGCTAAGATCTGTTTCATTAGACTGCACAGGGAGAGTGGGGAATTGCTGTACTTGATATAATCCCAGAATGGGATGGGTTGGGAGGGGCCTTAAAGCCATCCCCTGCCATGGCAGGGACACCTCCCACTGTCCCAGGCACACCTTCCACTGTCCCAGGCTGCTCCAAGCCCTGTCCAGCCTGGCCTTGGGCACTGCCAGGGATCCAGGGGCAGCCACAGCTGCTCTGGGCACCCTGTGCCAGTTTCTGCTTATTCTCTCCATTTCCTTATTCATTGAACCATAATATTGTCCTGAAAGACTGGGATGTGATTCTTCTGTCTTGGTCTCTGCATGAGAATGTGTGAGGTCTGTGCATGCCAGGGAGAACTGTCAGTGTCCCTCTGCTCTCTGGATCAGGTGGAATAAAGCCCTTCAGGTGTTCTAGGTGTGGAGTTCAGTGACAGAACAGGAATCTCTCTCTGGTTTTTGAAGCCAGCACGCTGTTGTTTGTACATTTTAGGTACAGACCATTCCAAGAGCAGGGCTGAAGGGTAGGCAGGAGGCTATGGAAATTCCCTTTCAGCGCAGACAGCGCTGAAGTAGGTGTTGATTGGCACGTTTATAATTAAGAAAACTCTCCCTAATCTCAGCAAAACACTGTTCCTCCAGCCTGCAGGCTTTGGCATGGAAATGCTTCATTTATCAGCTGTGGCTCTCTGTGCTTCCTGAGGCCGGGGGCTCCAGTAGGACCATGGCTGAGGAGAGGAAAAGCTTGGAACAAAATGCCTTAAATCTTTAGTTCTTGCCCTGCCTGGAGCTCTGTGTGGAGTTTTCCAGCTCGGGCAGCCCACGAGGTGATGACAGAGGGGACTCTGGAGGGGTCACCAGCCCGGGCTGTGTTTGTAGTGCAGGCAATTAGTGAAGCCTGATGACTTTTCTTTGGACAGAACTGCATTGCTACCCACGAGTCCAACGGCATTGACATCATCACAGCATTAATTCTCAATGACATCAACCCTCTGGGAAAGAAGAGGATGGACCTCGTGTTGGAGCTGAAGGCAAGTGAATGCTCTGTGTGAGGCACGTTAACAGTGGGATAAAATGTGATTTTACTGTTAGAATTATGTGGGTGTTTGTTATATCCCAGTATTCATAAGTGCCCAAAGATTATATACATCAGTGAGCTGCAGGCAGTGCCCAAAGATGGTTTGTCACAGGTATTTCATCTTTTAAATGATGACATGGAGCCACCAGTTCTCAGATGGGGGATGCAGGCAGTCAGAATATGCTGAGGAATCCTAAAATTTCTTCCTGTAAAAAATCTAAAGCTGATGAAAACTCTTCTGTTGTTGCTGAGCTTTTACGTGGACAGTGCAAGTGAAATTTCTCATGTTGCAACTACTTTCCTAACACTTTATTGGTGTTGTTTAATAGGTTGACATGAAATCAACAATTCTTTATAGCCATCCATATTAATGCCGAAATAATTAGCCCTGCTGCTGGTTTCAAAACACAAAAACACAGGAGCAGGTTCCCCTCTAGCAACAGCAGTCCCAGAGCACTCTTGCTTCAGCCTGTGCTTGAGAAATATTTCCTTTTTGACTTATTGCCCTGACTGACACTGCAGAGTCTCCTTGTTTTCCGTTGCCGACTCACACCATTATTATGGGTGATGTGGGTTTTTTATTATTGTAAATAAAAAATGCTTTTAGACTCGATTAGCATTATACTTCAAAATTAAATACTTTTATTGGGTTTTATTGTCAGGCATGATGGATTTTAATCTTAATTGTTCGTATTAAAGTAGTCTGGTGCCTTGTGGTAGTTTCCCATTTCCTCCCTGTGTTCCTTGGCGTGAGCAGACTGCAGAGTGATTTCAGTTAAAAGCAGCAAAGCACATCTGTGTCTTCAGCCCTGGCTGTCCCTTGATTTAATCAGCAGCATCTTCAGCAGAGCTGAGCTGCACCATTTGGGAGCTCAGAGCTTGTGGTGATGCTGCAGTATCCTTAAATCAAAACAAAACAACACGAGCATGAAACAGCAGCCTTTTTAGAAATTTAAACCTTGGCTGGGGTTAATTTGATGTCTTTCAATGAGTAGGATTTGGGGAATAAACTGCTAAAAAACCCTGTTAAGTTGTGCAATGAGAGGAGAGGGAGGGCTGGGTGAGGTGAGGCTGTGAGACCCTGGGCTGGCTGGCACACTCTGCCTGCTGCCTGTGGGACCCGTGCCCCTGAAGCCCTTCTGGCAGCACAGTGGTGCCACTCAGGCTGGGTACCCTCATTTTTTGGCTCCTGGCAGTGATTCCATTGCTTTTCCCTGCCCTCAGAACAACGCCTCCAAGCTGCTCCTGGCCATCATGGAGAGCAGGCACGACAGCGAGAACGCGGAGAGGATCCTCTACAACATGAGGCCCAAGGAGCTGGTGAGTCCCGGCACCCCTCCCCAGCTCCTGACTCTTCATTTGCACAGGAGACAGAGAAGTGACAATCCCTGTGGCCCCAGAGCTGTCCAGTGAGCCCTAGCAGGGTTCTGGGGCTGGTTCATGTGTGACTGGTGAAACACAAGCAGGAGATCCAAAGCACAGCCCGAGCACCACTGACTCGTCCCAGTGCTCGGGGCTGCGTTGGAGCTGGGCTCTGAACGTGGTGCAGGTGCACAGAGGGTGGCCTGGAACATGTCACCTTCAGGGAATCGTGAGGTTCAGTTTGTTGGGCCAGTGAGCTGGGCTGAAGCTGAGTTCACTTTATCCAGACCTATCCACTGAGCTCCCTTGGGATGTCCCTGCTCTGCTCCATTCCCACTCACAGGAGTACTGAGGATGTGCTGCCCTCAGCAGCTCCCACCCTTTGCCTGAGCCTCCTCTCCTTGCCTGTCTCCTTGTCCAGGTGGAGGTGATCAAGAAGGCCTATCTGCAGGGAGAGGTGGAGTTTGAGGATGGGGAGAACGGGGAAGATGTCGCGGCGTCTCCGAGGAACGTGGGACACAACATTTATATCTTGGCCCATCAGGTAGAGTCCCACCACGAGGCCCAAGCTGGGAAAAGCCAGTCTGCTCTTCCCTGCAACTGTTTTCGTGGCTCATCTCTGAGGTGGACTCACTGCACATTCTCTTGTTATCCGAGCAAATCCTAATTTTAATCAGAAACAAAAATAGTGCAATACAAGAAAATTTTGGGAATTTTCTTTTATCGTGGGAAGCAGGCAGGCTCTGGACCGAGTTGCTGAGGACACGTGGCTCAATTCTTGACAGCACTGAGCAGCAGTGTATTATTTTTCAGCTGTATCAAAGGTTACTTTATTCTCCCAAAGAAGTTCTGCTCTCAGATCAATTAAAGTGTAATCAGAAATCTTGGTCCTTGCCACATTCTCTCTGCTGGAGCCAAGCAGAGCCACTGTATTGATACAATGTGTGTTTGAAAGGTAAAAAACCAAAGGGGAGAAGACTGTATCTAAATCTACTTAATATATTGGTGCTACATCTCTCACTGCATCAGAGACTTCTTGTTCCTCCTGCATCCCAGCTGACAGACCCTCACTGTGCTGCAGGATGAATTTGGAGCATCCAGCAGCATTTTTGGAGCAGTGCTCTGTACATCTGCTGCTCCGTTGATGCAGATTTTCTCTTTGTCCCTGCCTGGATCTTTGGGTGATGAGCACACCTTTGGGTCCGGGTGGTGTAGAAGGACAGACCAAATGTGAATTTCTGTGTGATCAGAAAGATTCCAGGCAAAGGGTGGGAGAGGATGGGGAAAAGAGGAGTACAACACTGGCATTAAAGAAATACATATTTGAATCATTCTGACTTGCTCCCAAAATAGAGCTGCAGGGTGTCTGGTTGGAACAGAACAAGCCTTCTGTCAACTTTGCCCTTTCCTAGCAGCTGACTGCGTACTATTTCTTTTTTTATGCCAAAAATCAGAAATTTAATATCACAGAGAGACATCTGGTGTCTCCCACTCCCTGTGCATTCCTTTATTTTAGTTGGCTCGTCACAACAAAGAGCTGCAGAACATGCTGAAGCCAGGGGGTCAGATCGAGGGGGACGAGGCGCTGGAGTTCTACGCCAAGCACACGGCGCAGATCGAGGTAGGGAAGCCCAGGGCTGAGCCCCGGGGAGGGCAGCCCCAGGGCATTCATTATTCATGGTGCTGCCTGTGTGTGGACTGTTGTCTGTGATACAGAACATGCAGAGAGAGTTATTTATTTAATTCCCTGGCAGTGGAGGGGGGAGCTATTCCTGAGCTGTCATGTGTGGGCTCGGGGATGGAGCTGAGCAGAGCTCTCTTGGCAGCAGGAAGTGTGGCTTCACTTCTGTTACATTTTGGCCGGTGCTGTTGCTGAATCCAGAAAGTTTGTGATAGCTTTTTGCCACTCTTTCTGGATTCAAATGACAGTTTGGCCTCGTGTGCCATCTAAGAGCTTTATAAAAGTAAAATGTTCACAGATACGGAGATTGCCTGGAGGAGCTGTGGTTGCTCTGCCCCTGGAAGTGTTCCAGGCCAGCTTGGACAGGGCTTGGAGCAGCCTGGGACACTGGAAAGTGGCCTTGCCCATGGCAGGGGTGGCACTGGATGGGCTTTAAGGTCCTTCCAACCCAAACCAGTGCATGGTTCTGTGACTTCCCAGAACTCTAATAAGCAATACAGATATAACTTATTCCTTGTATTTGCCCATGGCTAAAATTTGGCACCTTTCTTGAATTGGGCCATCACTTTGCTCTAAACTCCATCCCAGCTTTGATGTGGGATTCTCTGGGCCCCTTGGAAATCCCAGCTAAGACCAGTGCTTCCAGGATAAGACCACAGCACAGAAATTACAGTTCTGGAGCTAATCGTAGACCTGCTCTGAAAGGTGAATTGAATGAAACCTGTGTTAAGCTGCTGTTCCTTGGAAAACTGTCTGCTGCTTTGAAATGGGGAGCGAAACAGGCAGAAAACCAAGCAGTAAAACACTCAGGAGTGGAAGGGCTGACGGGGCTGCCGTGCAGATTGTCAGGTCGGACCGCACCATGGAGCAGATCGTGTTCCCCGTGCCCAGCATCTGCGAGTTCCTCACCAAGGAGTCCAAGCTGCGCATCTACTACACCACGGAGAGGGACGAGCAGGGCAGCAAGATCAACGACTTCTTCCTCAAGTCTGAGGACCTCTTCAACGAGATGAACTGGCAGAAGAAGCTGCGAGGTGGGTCAGTGCTGCTCCACGCGAGCGCCGAGGTCGGGCTTTGGGGGTTTGAAGCCTTGGCTGGGCAGCAGCTGGTCCCCAGTGTGGCAGCAGCCTTGGTGGTGGGCTGCCAGAGCTGCTCCCTGCCAGGGAGCTGCCAGCAGGGCTGGCTGAATGCTGCAGCAACAGGGACCCTCTGGAGGGGATCCAGGGCACAGTGGGAAGGAGCAGCACAGGTCGTCCTCTTTGAGATCCAGCAGGAAGGAACAAACGTGTGGAGGAGTAGCTGAAATGAGGAGGAGGCAGGGAGGACCCAGCTGAAGAGAGCAGTGGGCTGTGCTGGATGCAGGGGGGGTAAGGCTGGGGAATGCAGCAAGGTTGGACTTGGTGGTTGTAAAGGCCTTTTCCAGCCATAAAGGTGCTGTGGACTTAGGGCATCTCTAGGGATGGAGATGCTTAAGAACAAGTTCAAGATGGATTTCTGAGTAATTGTAAAGCAGAATTCTTCCTTTTTTGGCTGACAGGTTGATAAGTCCCTTCCATCCCTGTGATGCTAAAATGTCTGAACACAGGTGCTTTCAAGCACTGCTTTTCCCTCTGAGGTTCCCACTGGCAGCTGGGAAATCCCTCAAAATTATATTTTAATTCACACAGTTGCCCCCACATCCCCCAGTAAACCTTTTAGTTCATTTGCTTAATATTTGTTCTGGTTCAGCTGGAGGCTGATTGCTGCTGAGGCTCAGTGGGCAGTGCTGAGGACTGAGCAGCAGTGACCCTGTGAAATGTGAGATTAGGCAGCTCCTCCCTGCTGGACTCAACCCCAGCCATCTGACAGCACTGCTGCTCCCCTGCCCTGCACCAGCTCCACTCCAGCTCCTGGTGCAAGAGCAGCTCTGCTCTGGAACCCCCTCGTGGGGCAGATGTGGGACTGCTTCCAAAAATCTGAGAGCTCTGCAAGAAATCTGGGAGTGTGACATCCTAAACAAATTGCCACTTCAACAGCATCCATATATTCTGTTGGATTTTGTTGTTTGAGTCACTTTGTCTTCGAGGCTGTCTCCAAGCAAGCTGTGAAGGCATCCATCATTAACAGCAGACCACAAATTAGCCAAGATCCACCTGCAGAACTGGAGAAATTTTTTTTTTCCTTGAAAAAACTGGGATCATTTATTCTGTCTCTAATAGCCAGGTCTTGTCTGGCCTCTCATTTTTGGCATTTGTAGAGTTATTTCTCACATTTTCAGTAGTTTGTGCTGGAGCTGTGACCTCTGGCAGTGCTCTGTGTGCTCATGTGCTGCCAGTTAGAGTCTATTCAACCCTCAAAAAGACTTCTAAAATAAAGATCCATGTACCTCTCCCTTCAGCTCACAGTACTGTCCTTAATCTGAGCACCACAAGTCTCTTAATTGTTAATTAAGAATGGAAATGAGCTGCCAAAGCCAGGCAGAAGCACTACACAGGCAGAGTCAGTGTCCATCACCAAAGGAAGGTTTAAAGTTAAACCTGGACCTTTATATTCACCCCTACATAATTCCACAGAAATTAATTAAACCTGGTTGCACATTCTTCCAGTTAAAAGGAAATTGAGAACATTCAGATATTGTGCAATTCTTTACCTATTTGTTAGCTGGGGATGTTAGAGGAGGGAGTTTTCTGGAGAGAGGTGGTGGCTACTGCAAGGCTCAGAACTGCTGCATGTAATAAATGAAATTATCACCCAGCCCCAAAGTCTGCATTTTCAGCTTGTTCCTAAATTTTACTGAGAGCTTTTTCTTTGCTCTCTGATATCTAAACCAGCTGCCTCCTTCCACCAGGGCAAAACAGTCCTTTCCCTTTGAGAGCATTTTTAATGGTTTTTTTTCACTACTCTAGATTTCAGGAGGACACAGTTTGCTGTGCAGTAAGCCTGCAGGAGCTGAAATCAGGGGGATTTTGCCTGGATGCAGAGGGAATTACCCAAGGCAGCTTTTGTTGGGTTCACAACCACTTCAGCAAAGGAATCTTTCTGCTTTCTGCCTCTTGGTTCTGGCTGCAGGGATTATTAAAATTAGGAGTCTTTTTGAGAAGTATTTCTGGGTAACATTAAGGATTTAAATGTGCTGTTGCTTGTACATTGAGCTCTGTGCAGATGTGCTGAGTCCTTTGCCCCCAGGGCAGAGGGAAGGCCAGGGAGCTTCACCTCTGGTTATTCTGGGGCAATTTTGGGCTGTTCTCAGCAGAAAATGAATTTGCAGGTGGCAGTGTGTGGTGCAGGTGAGCTGTTGGCAGCAGCAGAACACAGAGGAATGGGGCTGGAGCTCATTCTCCCCCTCCAAATTGTTCTTGGGGTGACTCTGAGTACAAAGGATATTATTAGGGGAAGCTTCAAGCGCTTGATCTCTGCAGTTTCTCAGCTTGTTCTCTTGCTGCTGCTAAACCATGTTGGAAACAGGGATCCTTTGCCTTAAAACACCATCTAGGAAACTTGAAGGGCCCTCAAGATGAAGGATAATTAAATAAACTTCAGAATAAGCCATGAATATTACTACTTTTGATGCTGTGCTTTTGGGCAAACTGAAAACCAACTTGTTTTGGTGGTGATATATTTTTTTAATAGAGAGACCTCTTACTTTTACTAAAGCCTCCATTAAAAAGAAACAATTTTCTCTGTTTCAGCTCAGCCTTTCCTGTACTGGTGTGCTCGGAACATGTCCTTCTGGAGCAGCATTTCCTTTAACCTGGCTGTCCTCATGAACCTGCTCGTGGCATTTTTCTACCCATTCAAGGGGATTCGAGGAGGTACTGGTGCTTAACCTAAAAAGAGCAAATAAGGTGTGATGAGCCAAATTCTGCTCTCCCCACTCGTGTCTGTGCACTGCTGTTTACATCAGTGAGGGCAGAATTTGGCTTTTTAAATTGCCTTGTTTTAAATTGTGCTGCTCTCTTACTCTTTCTTGAGGCATTTTTAAGGAAAATGTAGAGCCATGCTTTTTCCTAGGGGAAAAAATTACCTGAGACAAACATCCACCTTTAATTGCTCCACTGTTTCACTTCAGTTTAAAGTCCTGTAATTAAGGATTGAGCTAAAAATAGGTGAAATGTTGAACATGTTGTTTTCCTTGAGCTTGCAGTTTGTTAGTGGCATTTTCCACACACTTTTCCTGGTGCTGCAGGAGGCCTGTGAGTGCTGGGGGTGGGTGACATCCTCCTGCCTTGGCAGGGGGACAGTGACCAGCAGGAATCCCTGGAGGACGAGGGAGAGGAGCCCATTCAGCACTGCCTGAGTGGGGAGCAGAGCATTCCCAGGGGAGCAGAGTGCCACATTCCTGCCACCAGCTGTGGGCTGGCACGGTGGGATTGCTCAGTGACAGGTCCCTGGTGGCTCTCAGAGCCAGCCCAGTGAGCACTGAGCAGCTCCAGCCTCTCCCCAGGGCTGCACCCTGTCAGGGCAGGGTGGGAGATCCACAGGGATGTTCTCAGCAGTGTCACATGCATCACTTGCACAGCGATGGGGATGTCTAGCTAGGAGCTTCTTCCTTGTGTGTAGGGGGATTGCATCCTGAAAAAGCCTGTCAGAGGGATGGTTTAGACCGAATTCCAGAGTTCCTGAGAGGGGGAAGAGAGCAGTTTTGCTTTCTGCAGCTGCTGCTCCTCAGTGTCACACCCAGAGTGGGGACAGCCCAGATCCTGGCTGGAAGGTTCTAACAAGCCCAAAGAGCAACTGAATTTCTGTCTCTGGTTGCAAAGATCCCAAGTTAAAAGCTCTGAATTTATGGCTGCCAGGAAAGCTGCTGGTTAAATGAGTTCCCTGAGATTACAAACTGCAAGACTGGTGGGGGGATCATTTGGCATTTTGAAGATGCCCTACCCTACATATTTGAAATTCTTTGGTTATCAGGTAACATTTTGATAAAACCTCTTCCTCTCCTAGTTGGAATCCAAAAAGCAAAATAAATAAATAGATGTGTATCTTATATTTAGCTTAAAAAAAAAAAAGACTCTTCCAAACAGACTGTTTGGGGGAAGTTGTCAGTGTCTTGAATTGCTCAGACACGGTGAACTGAGCAGCTGATGAGCATCTGACAGTAGCAGAAGCTGTAAAACTTCTGACTTGAGGAGCAGAAACAAAACTGGATGCCTGGAACTGGGTACTGGAATGGTGAGAACTCCAGAGACAGGCAGAGCTCCCTGCTGGCTGTGTGTTCCTCCTGCCTGTGGCTGTGCAGGGGTCCCGTGCTCCAGCTCTGGGGTCAGGGTGAGGAGTGAGCGCCCTTGGCTCCTCGGTGTGCCAGGACAAGGACCCTGCTCCCAGCCTCTGTCCCTGGGAGGAGAGGGCAGCCTGTGGCCCTGCCCTGAGGTGGCACAGTGGCACAGAGGTCCTGGCACTGTCCTGCCTGCTGGGTGTTCAGGGAGCACCCGTGTGCCTCCCTCACTCCAGGTGTTTCTTCAGGGCTGCTGGGAGCTGCTGCAACTCCCGAAAGCAAATGAATTCCCAATAAATCTTATTTAGATTTCAGATAAGTCGTTCCTAACTAAGCTGCTGCACATTTCCTCTGTCCCTGCCCGTGCTGTTGCTTGTTCCCACACAGTGACTCCATTCCCAGCTCTGCACCTTGTGCTGTGTGACAGCTCCAGGAGCCCAGACTCCCCCCAGGCAGCCAAAACAGCTGTTCAACTTTATGCTTATTAACTTTTAATTTCCATCCATCCTCTCCTGTCTTTATTAATCTGCAGTGATTTGGAACAAGATTAAATGGCTGCTCGTGGTAGTCAGATGAGAGTAATATTTCCTAAGCTGCCTGAATTTGGGAGCAGGGGGGAAAGCCCTGGCTGAGGATCTTGCCAGTCAGACACAAGTTCTGTGAGAATGTGCTTGCAGAAGGGCTGCAGAGTGCTGTGAAATTTGGGGGATCTTGCTTTTTTGTCTGTTGAGGAACCAGTTGCTTGAAGGCAAAAATTTTTAAAGTCATCTTTTGAGGAAGAGGTGTCTGACATTCTGCATAAACCTGGGGTAAATGGTGTTTTGGGCTGGATCTTTTTTATGGCTCTTTCAGGGAAGTGTATTTTTAGCTGCACAGGCTGGGTGTTGTGTAAGCAGCCAGTCTCAGGGGACAGTCTAAAGAGACCCAGAAATAGCAAGAGATGCCAAAAATGGGTGTGAGGGTCTGACCAAAAGCACATCGGGGGAGTGTCAGGGAGTGTCCTCACCTGCCCAGGCACTGCAAAAGGGGCTGCAAAGGGCCCTCAGCACTCAGGTGTGAACACCACAATGAAGATCCTGTAGCACTTACCACCCGCATAAGGGTTTAGTAACGTGTTTGTAATTAAAGCCCGCTGCAGGCCGTGGGCTCAGCTTTGCTGCTGTGCCACCAGGGGTGGCTGAAGGGGGTGGGTGATGCCCCACCAAAGGCAGTGCCCTGGTGGCTTTGCTGGTGCAGGAATGGGTGTGTTTTGCCTCTGCCCAGGCACGCTGGAGCCCCACCTGTCTGGCTTGCTGTGGACGGCCATGCTCATCTCGCTGGCCATCGTCATCGCCCTGCCCAAGCCCCACGGCATCCGCGCCCTCATCGCCTCCACCATCCTGCGCCTCATCTTCTCCGTGGGCCTGCAGCCCACCCTCTTCCTGCTGGGAGCCTTCAATGTAAGAACCACTGGGCTTTGCTGACCTCCTCTTGCCCCTGGTGTCAGGGTTCCTTACCTGCTGGTGAAGACATGGAGCAGAAATAGCCTGGGACGAGTGATTCCCTCCGTGGGCTGCTCCTCGCGCGAGTGCTCTGAGTTGTGCATTTAATCCTGGTTCCCCAGGCTGCACACAGAGCTCTGAGGTTTTGCTCAGTGTAGGAACAGCTCCAGCCTCAGACAGGCACGGGGAGGAGTCTGTGACCTAAAGCACAAGGTTATTCACCCAAAGTGCCTCAGTATTTATGGGGATGTGTGAGGCTCACTAAATGATGCACTGTGGGTCTGATGGGGGGAGCTGGGAAGGGGCTCAGCCTGGAGAAAAGGAGCTCAGGGGGACCTTGTGGCTCTGCACAGCTCCTGCCAGGAGGGGACAGCCGGGGGGTCGGGCTGTGCTCCCAGGGAACAGGGACAGGAGGAGAGGAATGGCCTCAGGCTGGGCTCAGCAGGAATTTTTTCATGGAAAGGTGGTCAGGCCTTGGCAGAGCTTGCCCAGCAAAGTGCCAACTTACCTCCAGCTTGAAAAACCAGTCTGTTTTCCCTGGTATTGTAACTAATTTCTGGTCGATCTTTCCTTAGGTGTGTAATAAAATCATTTTCCTGATGAGTTTTGTGGGTAACTGTGGAACCTTCACGCGAGGATACAAGGCCATGATCATGGACGTGGAGTTCCTCTATCACCTGCTCTACCTGCTGATCTGTGCCCTGGGGCTCTTCGTGCACGAGTTCTTTTACAGCCTCTTGGTGGGTGTTTGCTTGGCCCTCTGAACATCTTCTGCTCTGTTTGTGAAGTTCCATCTTGAGCGTATCCAAGAAAATTGGGAAAATATCTGTTTTTCTGCTGGGAAACTGTTGAACAGGCACTGGGAAGAGTCACAGACTGGAGGTTTTCTTTGAGAGAAGTTACTGAGGGAGACAGCAGGACACCTGCCACACCCCCTCTGCTGATTCTTGCATAGACAGATAGGGATGGACATGGGGGGATGGATTTAAACCAAAAGAGGAGAGGTTTAGATGAGATAGGAGGAAGAAACCCTTCCCTGGCAGGGTGGGCAGCCCTGGCACAGGTGCCCAGAGCAGCTGGGGCTGCCCCTGGATCCCTGGCAGTGCCCAAGGCCCGGCTGGATGGGGCTGGAGCACCTGGGACAGTGGGAGGTGTCCCTGCCATGGGGTAGGATGAGATGGGCTGAGATGCTTTGCTGTGTTATTATCAATAATTTGTAGCACAGTGTCTGTGCTTTCTGAGCAGCTGGATGACTTTGGGGTGTCTCCATGGCAGTATCCAGGCTCCAGCCCTGGCACACGTGTTCCCTCTGTCTGGGGTGGGATTCACCTTGCACAGCACAGTGCTTCTAGAATAACACTGAAGGAGGGGATCTGGTGGTGGTGGAGAAGATGTGTCACAGCTGAAGCAAAGCTGAAATCCCATTCAGAACAGGCTATTTTTGTGGCTTTGGTTGGTGTGTGCCACATCCTCTGGGACCTGAGCTGGTGATTGGCTGTGTTCATGGAGGTCCAATTTAACAAATACCTGTCCTGTGATCCATGAGGATCACAGCCACAGCCTGCCTGGACTCTGCTGTAGGTTGTCCCAGACCCAGTTAAAAATGAAAGAAACATCAGCACAAAAATCTAAACACAGATTTTGGGGAAAAATATCACTTATTTAATGAAATGCTCAGTAAATTAAGATTTAAAGAAAACAACAAATTGCAAATTGCAGTGAGCTCTTTGGAGGCTGTGGGGGGGTAGATAATACTACAAAACCAGGCAGCAGTCTGTGCTGGCAGCGTGGCGTGTGCCTAGCGCCGAGGCAGGAACACTGCCCGCTGCACTGCTGCTGCAGGGGAGGGCACAGCTGCCTCAGCTCCTGCTGCTCCCTAGCACACGGGCCAGGACACGATGGCAGCAGAGGTGCTGCTGCTCCATGTGCTCCTGTTGGCTGTCCCCAGCTCTTTGACCTGGTGTACCGGGAGGAGACGCTGCTCAACGTCATCAAGAGCGTCACCCGCAACGGGCGCTCCATCATCCTGACGGCCGTGCTGGCCCTCATCCTGGTCTACCTGTTCTCCATCGTGGGCTACCTCTTCTTCAAGGATGACTTCATCCTGGAAGTGGACAAGCTCCCCAACGAGACCCTGCTGCCAGGTCAGTAGCAGCAGCTCGTTCCCCTGGGCTGTGTTGGAGACAAAACGGGTTCTTGTTCCTCAGGGCACGGACAGGACAAGGGGAAGGGATCCAGCTGTGCCAGGGGTGCCCAGGTGGGACAGCAGCAGGAATTTCTCCGTGGAAAGGGTGGTCAGGTATTGGAAGGGGCTGCCCAGGGAGGTTTGGAGTGCCCCTCCCTGGAGGTGTCCAAGGAAGGCCTGGATGTGGCACTGAGTGCTCTAGGTTGGTGACGAGGTGGGGTATCAGCCACTAAATGAAGAGTCTTGGAGGTCTTTTCCAGCCTCAGTGTGCCTGGGATTCTGTGAAATAAAAAAGCTTTTGTGGTTGAATTTAAAGCCATGGAATGTGTAAATCAGGAAGAAACTGTGCCCTTCTAAACTCTAGGATAAGATACTGCTCTCAATGCCTTGTCATTGCACTCTGAGTGTGATGGGGAGCCCCAACACCTGAGGAGTCACCCTGCAAGGTGTTGGAGCATCCTTTGATGCAGCATTTTGTGGTTTCAGATCACACAGAGCCCGGTGAAACCATGACTGGCGAGTTCCTCTACTCAGACGTGTGCAAGGCAGGGAGCACTGAAAACTGCTCCTCCATCATTCCCTCCGACCGTGAGTACCTCTCTGGGATTCCTAACCCACACCTGAGTTTGCACTCTTTTCTTTAGTTAATCACCTTCAATTAAAATATCTTCTTTAGAAAATCCTGTGCAATAAATTTGAGAACAAAGCTATCACGAGATTAACTTGAAATAGGATTAATTTAGGCCAGCAGCATAAATAACATCAGTTACATGAAGTGACTAAAGCAGAGAAACTTACACCTGAACCAGACCTCATAAAACACTGCCGTACTCTTTAATTTTCTGCATCAATTGCAGAAGGAAGAGATGCAGTTTGCCTCTTTGCAAAGTTTATTATTTTAAAACATGAGGCTATTAAATGTGATCTCAGAGGATAATGCCCTGTGAAATATGGTTTATTGGCAGCATTGTTCTGTCTCAAACTAAGGAAACTGTTTTAATATCATGGCAGGAAGTGCTCGATGGATTAAGTAGACAAGGATAGGTTTGGGGGGTTTGGAGATCAAGGAAGTGAGATATTACCTGGGTATTGAAATATTTCAGTTTTATTTCTAGAAAATGTAATTTCCATGTGGGAGATTTACGGTGCTGGCTGGGAGGGGCAGACAGAACATCCCAGTGTCTCTGGGAAGGGCAGCTCTTGCATGGCCATCAAAGGTCAACGATGGCCACCAGCCCCTGCTCACAGGAGGAAGGCTCTGCTTTGCTCAGGGGTCCTCTCTGAGACAGCAAAATTCAGCCTTGCTGCAGGAAAAGCTGCTTCTTTCAGCTCCTTCATTCTGGCTGCAGGAAGGAAAACTCAGGCATGTTTTTGTATCACAAATAAGCAGCAGAGTGCCAGGGTCTTGTGTGCTCAGGGGTGTTCGTGGTGCCCCACATTTGGCCGCTGCTCTCGGGGTTTGGTTATTTCAGGCTTGCTCAGGCACTGGGGCCTCTCCAGAGCTGCCTGTGGGAGGGTGGGATCTGCTCATGAAACGAAAGTTGTGAGATGTTTAATGGGTACAGGGGAGTGTGTGAGGTTAGGGAGTGGATTTTAGCAGCTCTGCGAGTGAAGCTGGAGCCTGGAGCTGAGCGAAGGGAAGGTCAGGAGAGGTGTGCTGCTTTGCTAGCAGAATGCTGTTTCCACAAGCAGTGATCTTTTAGCCATTTGAAAGCTCCGAGTGGAAGTTGCCATTTTGAGTGCAGCCCAAAGGCTGTGCAATCTGTCAGGCACCAGGGGAGAGTGGAAGAGGCAACACTTTGTCCTCTGAGCTGTCAAAAAGCTCGGGTTCTGTATAAACAGGCATCTGCTGAGCTGAGCTGTGCATGCGAGCAGGGATGGAAGGAGATTGCACCGAGTCACAGGCAGCAGTTCAGGCACAAAGGAAAACTGGTGGTGGGGAGAGGAAGGCAGGGAGGAGATCTGCTCCTGGGGGGGCTCTGGAGAGGATCCAGGGAAGGCCACGGGATGAGGAGGGGTCTGGAGCATCTCCCTTGTGGGCAGAGACTGTTCAGGGCCTGTTTAGTCCAAGGAAGACTGAGAGGGGATCCCATCAATCCATACAATATCCCCAGGGGGTGTCAGAGAATGGTTTCTGACCCTTCCCAGTGGTTCCCAGTGACAGGACAAGGAGCAGTGGCCATAAACTAAAACAGGTTCTGCCTCAGCGTGAGGAAGAGCTTCTTTCCATGGAGGGGGCAGAGCCCTGGAGCAGCTGCTCAGGGAATCACAGAGTTTCCCTTTCTGGAGACATCCCAAACCCCCCTGGACGTGTTCTGTGTCACTGCTCCAGGTGACCCTGCTGGGCAGGGGTTGGAGGGATGATCTGCAGAGATCCCCCCAACCCACACTGTTCTGTGATTATTGGGGGAATGAACCTACAGGGATTTGCAGCACAGGCTGGCAGTCTGAGGGGGGAGAGAGCATACCCAGCAAAGAATGGAGAGGAGGATTCAGAGCTAATCTTGGCTGTGAAACGTGTCTTTGCTTGCTGTGTTCCCAGAGCTGATCACTGAGGAGATGGAGGAAGAGAACAAGGAGCATACGTGCGAGACGCTGCTGATGTGCATTGTTACTGTTCTGAGTCACGGGCTCAGGAGCGGGGGTGGAGTAGGTGATGTGCTCAGGAAACCTTCCAAAGAGGTAAATTACCAGGGCTGGGGGTGGAGGAGTGCTCCTGAGCAGGGCTGGCAGCTGCTCTGCTGGGAGAGAGTGTGTGCACTGCTCCCAGCACGGGGAGGGACGCGCTGCCACTGGGGTGGCATCCCTGGGGTGACATCCTGGGGTGACACTGAGCACCAGCCACTTCTCCCAGGCTTCCACGGCTTCTGGGATGTCCATAGAGCAGGAATGGGAGAGCTGAGGAGCTGAAGGAAGGAGATGAGTACACATGAGTGAGGGAGGAGCCTCAGGTGGCTCAGGACAATGCTGAGGTGGCTGCTGGATGCCAGGAGCTTTTGTGGGAGCATCCCTAGGGAGAGGTGATGTGTCAGATGGGAGGGATGAGAGGACAGGGACCAGGCTGGGCTGGTGGGAGCGTGGGGGAGGAAGGATGATGTGGTTTGGAGCTGCCATCAGAGTGAGGACCAGGCTAAGCAGCAGGAATTTTCCATAACACCCCTCTGGCTCTGCCTCTGACTGCTGTCTAAGCTTTTGTGTCCATCCTTCCCTGTGAGGGTGGGCAGCCCTGGCACAGGTGCCCAGAGCAGCTGGGGCTGCCCCTGGATCCCTGGCAGTGCCCAAGGCCAGGCTGGACACTGGGGCTGGAGCAGCCTGGGACAGTGGGAGGTGTCCCTGCCATGGCAGGGGTGGCACTGGGGGGGATTTAATGTCCTTCCCACCCATTCTGCCATTCTGTGCTGGTTCTGTGATCTGAGGCTCAGGCTGTCACTCCCAAAGCCTCACTGGGGGCAGTGCTTTTTTGTTTTACCTGCCATTTCAAAGTTTTTTTCTAAAACTTAGCCTTCAAAGTTACTTAATTCTTAATAGTAAGTTTGGCACTTGACTAGCAGGATGATTGAGAAAATGGGGGCTGAATATTTTGGATATTCTGGCCTGCAGTAAATGTGGAATGTGTACTGAAAGGTCCACCTTAGTGTTCATTTAAATGGCTGTTAAATGCAATTAGTTATATTAAATTCCAGTTTAAGACTTTATGGTCCACACTGATCCTCTGTTGATACACTGCAGATTAATATAAGGATATAATTTGGAAGGGCTTCAGGGAGGCATGAGAACAAATTTCAGTGAGTGAGAGAAGAGTTTTTTTCTCTTGTGAAAGTGATAGAAGTCCAAAATCTTGGACACAGGAAGAGCAGCTCTGCAGAGATCCCACACTGGCAGCTGACTAATTTGGCTTTTCCTTCAGTGATTTTTGCTTTTAATTTAATTTAATGTTTTGAACGGAGTTCCCCTTGGAGAGCATCAGCAGGGGAGAGTCTCAGGCAAAGGGGTGTGTGGGGCAGGGTGGTGATAAGGCTGAGATGTGTTCCTAATTGGGCTGCTAATAATTCCAAAATGTATCTTGCAGGAACCTCTCTTTGCTGCTAGAGTGATCTACGACCTGTTGTTCTTCTTCATGGTCATCATCATTGTCCTGAACCTGATTTTTGGGGTGATCATTGACACTTTTGCTGATTTAAGGAGCGAAAAGCAGAAGAAAGAAGAAATTTTAAAAACAACTTGCTTTATTTGTGGTAGGTGTGGAGACACACTTAACAAGAAGGGGTTACTCTGGGTAAGCCAGGGATAGCTGCAAACTGAGAGGAAAAAAGCCTTGAATTGCTGGCTGTTCCTCCTTGCATTCCTCAGCCAGTTCATGTTCCTGGGCACCACGTGCACTGCAGCTTGGCAGCAGGAGCAGATGGGGAATGCTCAGGATACCATTTTTCCTCAAGACTTTAGTTCTTGCTTCTCCTCTGCCTCAAAGAACAGTTTCCTCTGGGAACAGCAGGGATTTTTATGAGCAGTCATTTTTTCCAAGCGTGCCTGTGGAAGCTTTTCCCACCAGGAGGTTGGGAGTGGAGGTGCTGTGGTTGACTGACATGGTCCTGCCATGTTGCATAACACACAGCCTGACGGGATAACCTTTGGAAATTTGCTGCAAAGCAAACGTTGCTTTTGCTATCAGTTTGCCCAAAAATAGGAGATGTGTTATGAAATCCGACTAACTGCTTGCTACAGGGTTGTTGCCTTTTTTAACCAATTTTTTTCTGTTATGTATAATAAATATAAGCAGTACTTGTTACACTTTACTCTTTCTCTTCCTTCTTTTCCTCCTCTTTTTCTTCTCTTTCTTGTCTGATCTTTTCTCCTTTCTCTTCTTCTTTCTCCTCTCTCTTCTTCTTTCTCCTTTCTCTTCTTCTTTCTCCTTTCTCTTCTTTCTTTCTCCTTTCTCTTCTTTCTTTCTCCTTTCTCTTCTTTCTTTCTCCTTTCTCTTCTTCTTTCTCCTTTCTCTTCTTCTTTCTCCTTTCTCTCTTTCTCCTTTCTCTTCTTCTTTCTCCTTTCTCTTCTTCTTTCTCCTTTCTCTTCTTTCTTTCTCCTTTCTCTTCTTTCTTTCTCCTTTCTCTTCTTCTTTCTCCTTTCTCTTCTTCTTTCTCCTTTCTCTTCTTTCTCCTTTCTCTTCTTTTTCCTTCCTCTCCTTCCTCCTCTTCTGGGTGTTTGTCACATTTTATCCTGATATTCAGTGTCCATTCCAGAATGACAGTGACTTGCAGAAGTGCAGCAGCAGACTTCAGAAATCCCTTTTGTCCTAGAGCTGATTTTCCTGGTCCCCAGCTGGCAAACACTCAGGGCTCTCCCTGTGTCCTCTCGCAGGTTTGGAGAGAGATAAGTTTGACAACAAGACCGTGACCTTTGAGGAGCACATTAAGGAGGAGCACAACATGTGGCACTATTTGTGCTTTATTGTCTTAGTGAAAGTCAAGGATTCCACAGAATACACAGGACCAGAGAGTTACGTGGCAGAAATGATCAAGGTGAGTTTGGAGTTCTGCTTTTTTTTTTTTTCCCTAGATTAGACCAATCCAGTGGAATATTTGGTACGGTACTCTGTATTGTATTTAATTTATTTTGTAAATGTACCTGTGACTTTCCAGCCTCCAGAGCACTCTGTGAGTGTGCTGGAGTAGGTGACAGTGAGTGATGACAGCCAGGTACTTCCTGTGGCTTGGATCAGGGGAAAAGAAGCTATTCTGCCTTAAATTCACATTTAGGGAGAGTATTTTCAAGCTGGTGGAAGTATCTGAAGCACAACCAACAGGTTACAACCTGTCCTGGTATAAATATCTCCAACTGACTTGCAGGATTTGTTGTCATATGATTTGAGCTTATTATTGTGAAAAACTACAATTAATGTCTACTCAATTGGAAGGGCTTTTAATGAGAGAATTAAAAGCCTCATCTGTGCCAAGCTGCAGGTTCAGAGCTCCTGGAATTACATCCGAAGCCCAGTCACTAATTTGTGTCTTCTGGCTGGGGAGCAGGAGCTGTTTGTTTTATAGAATTTCAGTGTGATTTCTGTGGAGCAGAGCCCTTTGCACATCTGTGAGGTGCCAGCTCCCTCGGGCTGGCTCTGTCCATCCCCCCGAGGGTAAACGTGTTCTTTTGGGGTCACCAAAGTGTCCGTCCTACTTCTGGGCTCCTACCTCAGTAATGAGGGCTTAAAGCAATCTTGTGAGCAGTCACCTGATGGGGGATTAGCACAGTGAGATAACCAAGTGCATCACTGCTGCTTTCCAGCCTGGCTGATTATTTTGCTCCCTTCCTTTATCCCCCCGCAGCACGCATGACTTCAGGGGGAAGCACTGCACTCCTGAAGGGTTTTTTGCTTCTAAAAGACAATTTTGTGTTGTGCTTTTGCTTCTAAAAGATGATTTTGTGCTGTGTTTTTGTTGGTGTTAAGACCAGTTTAAAGAAAGTTTTTCATTTGGCAACCAATTCATTATTTCAGATGAACGGTTTGGATTAGATAAGAACCAAAAATTAGTCACTGAATATGTTTGCATGAAGCACAAAAACTGGAGAACTTTGATGAGAATTCCCATTCATTAAGTGTCAGCAAGGGCTAATTACTGTGTGTGCATGGGAGTAGGGATAAATTATGCATAGCCAGAGTGTCTCATGCAGATGCAATTTTATGTAACCATGTGCTCTAGGTAGAGGATTGGAGTGTGGCTGCAGTTGGTGGGGTTTGCATTTCATGAGCCAGTTTTAAATGAAGAGCTGAGAGCAGGTCTCAGTGAGGGCTGGTGAATGTGGGGTGTGGAACAGCAGGAAATGTGGATTTGAGCTCAGTGCTGTCACCATCCTGCCCCAGGCTCAGGCTGCTGTGCCCTGGCTCTGGAGTGCTCTGCAGTCCATAGGTTCCTGAGGAGCCATTTGGCAAAGCTTACTCTGAAAATCACCTTCTTCCTGGTGTCCTTTGACATCTCCTTTTCTGCCCTAAAATTGGGTGTAAAACATGATGAATCTGTTTCTCTACCAGACCTGTTTTAAATGCTGCTGTAGGAGCCAGAAGTGGGGGTTTTTTTCCCATTTAAGGTGTTTTTAGGGATAGTTTGGGTGGGGCTGGTTCATCTGTTCCTCAAGCTCTCTGTGTTCATAGAATCCCAGATCGGTTTGGGTTGGGAAGGACCTTAAAGCCCATCCAGGTCCATGGCAGGAACACCTCCCACTGTCCCAGGCTGCTCCAGCCTGGCCTTGGGCACTGCCAGGGATGGGGACTCCCCAGCCTCACCCTCTCCGGGCAGAACCCCACGAATGCAGAGAGACAGACCAAGGGAAGCTTTAAATGAAGTGAATTCCATGAGTGATTCCATGATGCCCTGTGGAGGTTCTGCCTTCTCGTTCATGTGGCAGCCGGCAGCCTCTCCTGGGAAGCCTCCTTGGGGGCATGGCTGGCTTTGAAAGGGATTTTCCTCCCGTATTTCAGACTGAAGGTGGCACTGTAACATCTTGGATAGTGACAGAGATGGGGCACGTCCTCCCCGGGCTGTGCTCGTTCCCATCTTCAGGAGCATCGTGTGCTCCTGTCCCACTGTGGTGGCAGCACACACCCCAAATGTTTCACCTGTGCTCTGACTCCCAGCTAAATGCCTTCGGAATGCTCTTGGATTTCTGCCCCTCCGTAAATGAAAGAAAAAAAAAAAATTTAAAAATACAATTTTAAAATTGCTTTTGCCATTTAGTATTTGTGGGTTGTTCCAACACTACAGAACAGTAAAGAAAAACATTAAAGAATTTAGGACACTTAAATGATATCCACTGTCAGTTTGTGAGCTGCTTCCAGTGCTGCTTGCACAGTGCTTTAAGGATATTTTAAGCACTGTGGTATCAAAAGAATACTGGACAATTTCATTTATGAGTTAGTGAATATTCAGGCACCTTTAAGAGTGATCTTGAATTTGATGCTTTCTTGTCTAAAAATAATGTGTGCAGAAAGGCAGTTTTGAGGATTCCCACTGTATGGGGTATGGCAGAGCTGGATCTGACCCATAGCATTCATCCTGCACCCCTCACGATCCTGGCCCCACATGAGAAGAAATTGTAGCCTTGGAAATCAATTATTAACTACAATTCCTTAGTGAATTTTATATTTCTTCACAGACAGAAGCTCATTAAGTTCAAACAAATCATGAGGAAAGAAGTCAACAGGTACACTGGGAAATAGAGTTGAGTTTAGGGCACTGAAGACTGATCAAAAAAATCAAAATTAAAAAAAACCCAGCAGTGATCTGACCTGAGCAGCCTGGGCTAGTGGGAGGAGTCCCTGCCCAGTGAGATGAGCTTTAAGGTCCCTTCTAACCCAAACCAGTCTGGGATTCTGTAAAATAAAATCTGCTGACTGTTCTGACAGTGCTGCTGTGACTCTCACTTCCAGCTCTGTCACTCTCCCTCCCACAGCCCTGTTCTGGGACCAGTTTGGGGCTGTTGGTGGCTCTGGGATCTGGTTTGGTTGAGCCCCACGCAGGGCCAGGCTGCCCTGGGCTTGTAGCTGCAGGTCCAGGCTGCTGATGGAGGCTGGAATTCCTCCTGCTGTAAACAGGGATAATATTCCCTTTCATCAGCGAGGGGAGCGTGTGCCTGCTGCCACAGATGATGTAAAACTCGGGCTATCTCAGGAATCTGTGCTGGGAATGGCTGGAGATGCTCAGGGAATGGGGCTGCAGGGCTGGGGTGGGGAAGCTGAGGCTGTGCCACCCCTCTGCTGCCCTGAGCCACCCTGCCCTGCTGCCCTGCAGCTGGTGGTGCCAGGAGGTGGCAAATGGATTCCAGCAGCTGCCCTTGGCTCTGCATCCCTGAGCCACCTCCTTCATATCAGTTCAGTGGCACAGACAGTGAGGAAACAGCTCTTGTGGCAGAGATGATCTTCAGCTCCTGGTGTCTGTGCAGCTCTCCTGGCTGGAGCGGGGATGTGCCTGCTCCATCCTGCAGAGGGGCACCCAGAGAGAGGGGCTGGGAGCAGGGTTAATGGGGAAGGATGCTGAGGGTGCCTCCCGTGATTCCCAGGAACAAAGGCCCCGGTTCTGGAGGCTCTGCAGTCACCAGGAAGATCAGGTGATGTCTGAATAACACCCTGTGTGTGGGAGGTGGGGGGATCCACTTATCGCCTTGGCCAGACATTGACATCCACACCCAGATGACTCATGTGAACTCCGTGCAACTCCCTGCAGATTAGTTCATTTAAATGCCTTATCTTCCAATCCTGGCTTGAGAATTCCTCCTGGAGTTCTGGCCTTTGCCTGCAGTTGCTGTGGCAGCCTGGGCAGCACAGCAGCCCTGCCAGCTCAGCTGTCACCGGGGGGCAGGGCTGTGCCACAGCCAGCTGTGTGCAGGCATTTAGAATATGTAAAATCTCTCACTGCAGCTCGCTAAGGAGAAAACCACACAGGCACCCGGGGTTTGTGTGCATTCCTAAGCTGTCTGCAGGCAGCTGCATGGGCTGTCACAGCACAGACAAATATTTGCATGCCCGACTCCTGCATCCCCTGCTCTGCACCCCGAGCGGCGTGGGCTGCCAGGGGTTGTGCATGCAGATGTGCTCATTAAAAAGTAAAGGCTGCTTTGGAAGAGTTTTTTAGCACAGAGCTTCCTGACTAGCTCCTGCAGTTCCCCTTTGTTTTTAATCCAAGCAGGATCTGTGTCATTAGCAACCTTTATTGCAGAAATGAGGCAGAGGTGTCACGGTTGCCCAAGCTCCATGTCCGGATCGAGGGCACCGAGTTCCAAATCTGGATTGTGTTGTCATTGAAAAGGAACCATTTGCAAATAGGAGTGATGACACAGGTAGTCTTAAAGGAATTTGGAATAGGAATGAAGGCTACAGATTTCCCTTTGTACCTTAGCTAACCTCTGTGTACAGACCTGGGGATTTAAGTGTATTATTGGGCTTTTTCCTTGGTGTCCTGAGCTCTGTCCTGTGAAGGAAAGTGTTTCTGGTTCTGGGTTTGAGTGACTGCTGCCAAGGCACAGCCTCCTGGTAAGCAAAGACGAGATTCCATCAGTGTCAGGCTTTTAAATTGCATCCTTCAGAAGTGCAAGTGTGACTTGAAGCCTTTCCCAGGGAGTTGCCCAGCAGGGACAGTCACTGTGCCCTGAAAGCCAGCAGGAAGGTGGCATTCAGCACTGGTGATGGCTTTGAGGAGTGGTGTCCCAGGCTCCCCATGAAACCCAGTTCAGCTGGAGCTGGCCAAGACTGGCTTTGCACTGCAGCACCCCCAGCAATGACAAGGGCACACCAGGATACTTCCAACCCAAAGCATTCCAAAAGGCCCTTAATGATTCCAGCACTGGTGAAAGACATATGTACATGAAATTACAGTCTGAGAAAGTGTGGAAACGTAGTTATGTTCATCTGTCATTTGTGCCTGGAAATCCTGTTCTTGAGGCAGAGTCACAGAGGAGAGATTTGTCATATCAATATTGAGCAAAGCAGCTGCAGACACAGGAGTGAGCAGCCCGTGCAAATGACTCGGTTACAGATGAGGAAATTGGGGTTTTGGGGCTACCAGTCACCGTGATACTGGTGCAGCCTGGGGAGGAGGAGGAGGAAGACCAAGGAGGTCAGGATGTGACCTGGAGCTGACAGTGCTTTGTTTGGTGGTAACTTCCCAACAAGCTGCATCTTGAGATGGCTGGCCAGAGTTAGCCAATATAATTACAGGGTTAATCAAGAAATCATGGCAGAGGCTTGGAAGAGCCCAGGGTGTTTGGCAGCAGGCCCTGGGCTGCTGGAAATACTGTGTCATAGGCACGGGCTGAGCTTTGTGCTCACACAGGGGAGGAACTTGTTCCACCCTTAGTGCAGACCAGGAGCTGCACTGGGAGAAAGGAATGGTCACCCTCATCTTCCCCAGCTCTGGCACAGGGTGCCCAGAGCAGCTGTGGCTTCTCCATCCCTGGAAGTGTCCAAGGCCAGGTTGGACAGTGCTTGGAGCAACCTGGGACAGTGGAAGGTGTCCCTGCCCATGGCAGGGGGTGAAACAAGATGAGCTTTAAGGTCCCTTCCAACTCAGTGCTGGATTTTCCCGGATAAACCACCTGGTATCCATGCTGGGAATCTCGGGTTGGCATCCCAGCTGACCAGGCAAAGGTTTCCCTGGGGCTGAGCGTGTGTAAGAACAAGGCCTGGGTGGATGAAAGCAGAAGGAGAGGCTTGGGGCCAGTTCTGGGCAATGGGATGTTTGCATAACGTGCTGGGTTTGGGTGGATCCCAGACAGCTGCCAGGTTGGGTGCCCGTCCTGCTCCTGGAGCAGCGCCCTGGGAGAGGGGGAAGGCTCCTGCCTGGAAGCCGTGGGGTGAGGCACTGGGAGCAGAAAGCCCCCGGGGCTGAGTGTGCCCAGGAGTGGCCCCGGGCTGGGGCGAGGCCCTGAGTCACGCCGTGACCCCGCGGGCTCGGCCCTTGTGCAAGAGGATGTGGTGACAGCGGCCACTGCCACCAGCTGTGCAGCTCAGCCCCCGTGGGGAACTGCCTGTCCTGCCCAGCTGTGGAGGCGTAGCGTGCCCTGCTTCAGTGGGATCCAAACAGCCTGGAGTTGGTGTGGAGAGGTGGCCCTGTCCTCTCGGGAGGCAGGACATGGCCTTCAGGAGCCCCGTGCCCCCCAGTCCATCAGCTGGAGTCACCCACAGCAGAGCCGTCTCAGGCCTAGGGCTGTGCTCATCCTCCACCTTTGGGAACGGTCTCTGTGTTCCAGGTTCTCTGCTCTGCCCCAGCCCAAGTGCCACTTGGGTATTTAACAGAGCAAAGGAGCTTTTTGCACCCTAAACCTTGTGGGGCAGCTCGGAGTTGAGAATGTTCTGAGTGTGGAGGGGGAGACACCATCAAGTGCTGGTTTTTATGGAGGGGGGAAGTGCAGCTCGGTGTGGAAGAAGTGATGGTGAGCCCTTTGCTGCAGAGAGAGAACCTGATGTGGGGATTTTTCCAGGAAGCTCAAGAAAGACCCAGGAGGAGTCCCATCTCACCACAAACAAACAGATGCATTTTCAGAGTGCTTCACAGAGCTCTTTTGTAGCTGTGTGGGTCTGATTTTTAACTTCCCATGACAGAAACTGAAATTTGCTGCTGCTGCCTTTCCCTGCTTGTGTTCAAGAAACAACTGGACGTGGCACAAAGTGCTCTGGGGCTGGGTGACAAGGTGGGGATGGGGCACAGCTTGGACTTGGTGATCTTGGGGGTTTTTTCCAAGCAAAACAATTCCACAATTCTGTAAATGGTGCTGCTGGGCAGCCCTTTGATGGCAGCTGTAGGGATTTATTTTGCAGAGGGTTGAATCGGCCCTTCAGCACCCTGTGACTCTGGGGTACACGAGCCCCACTTTGTGCCATCAGCTGCCATCCCTTGCCCAGGAGGAGCAGAGCTGACGCTGTCGTGGCCCAGCCCGTGCTGAGGGCTCCTCTCAGCCTTTCTCAGAAGCAGCTCTTCGGCAGAAGCCGGGAGGAGCCGGCGCTTCTCAGAAGGAAGCGCTTCCTCTGCCTTTCCAGGGGGATGGCCGGACCCGCGTGAGACACTTGCTGCCTTGCAGCAGGGACTTTTCCAACTGTACCTAGAAAAGAGCTGCAAGCCGAAACACGGCGCTTGTGGTCAGCCGGCTTCCGGCAGCGGCTGCGCTGGCTCGGCTGCTGCAGCACGGGGCTGGGCTGGGCTGGGAATGGGGAGCTGAGGCACCCCGGGATCCTGGGAATGGGGAGCTGAATGTACCCCGGGATCCTGGGAATGGGGCTGAATGTACCCCCGGGATCCTGGGAATGGGGAGCTGAGGGCAGCCCGGGATCCTGGGAATGGGGAGCTGAGGGCACCCCGGGATCCTGGGAATGGGGAGCTGAAGCACCCCGGGATCCTGGGAATGGGGAGCTGAAGCACCCCGGGATCCTGGGAATAGGGAGCTGAATGTACCCCCGGGATCCTGGGAATGGGGAGCTGAGGGCAGCCCGGGATCCTGGGAATGGGGAGCTGAGGGCACCCCGGGATCCTGGGAATGGGGAGCTCAGGGCACCCTGGGAATGCGGAGCTGAGTGTACCCCCGGGATCCTGGGAATGGGGAGCTGAGGGCACCCCGGGATCCTGGGAATGGGGAGCTGAGAGCACCCCAGGATCCTGGGAATAGGAGCTGAGGGCACCCAGGGTCCCAGGAAGAGGAGCTATGGGGCACCCCAGGATCCCAGGAAGAGGAGCTGAGGGCACCCCAGGATCCTGGGAAGTGGAGCTGAGGGCACCCAGGGTCCCAGGGCAGAGGGTGCAAAGGGCACCATGGGTCTGTGGGTGCCAGCAGCTGCACAGGAGCTCGGGCAGCCTCACTCCCCTCTCCCAGCTCTCTCAGTGCCTCTGAAACACCTTCAGAGCCCCAAGATGAGCCCGTGTCTTTAAAGGCACCCCAGGGCTGAGCTGAAGTTCAGCAGAAACTGGATCATGGAGATATAAATCTTTTATTGACCCCTGAGTGGCAGTGCTGGGAGCCAGGCTGGCCCAGCAGGATCACCATCCCCTGACCTTTCAGCATTCCTGCTCTGTTCAGTTGGGGCTGGCTCTGCTTAAATATTTATTTATTTGAAAGAGAACACCCCCACACTCCCAGCAGGGACGGGGACAGGCTGTGTGTCAGCAGCCTGGTCACATCCAGCTCCTCTCTGCGGGGCTGGGGGAGGCTGAAGAGCAGGCTCAAGGTTTCCAGTGAAATCCAGCATGAAGTGTGTGTGCAGAAGGAGAGCTGTGCCCTGCCGTGCTGGCAGCTTATCTCTGTCCTCTGGAGAGCCCCAGCCTGGCCAGGCAGCATTGCCTGGTGCCTGCATACCTGCATCCTGGGGATTTATCTGCACCTATCTCCCTGTTTGGGGGGACACCCCCTTGTTTCTTGCTGGTGGCAGTTGGACACATCCAGATAAATGCCGGGTTTGGGTGGTGCTAGCCAGCTCTGGGAGTGGGGAGGATGCCAGTGCCAGTCAGGGCTGGCAGGGGATGCCCACGTCCTTCCCTGAGGCTGTCCCTGCACAGGGAATTCCCAGGTGCCCGTTAACCCTTTCCAGGTGGGTCAGCACTTTGCAGGGCACTGCCAGGTCCAGCTGTGTCTGCTTGTCCTCAGCCTGTGGAGCTCACGTGAAGCATGGTTTGCTTTTCATCTTTCAGCCTTGACCTGAGAGCTAGAGGTGCTTTGTTGGTTTTGTTCAAATCAAAGCCAAGATTTACTGACTTTGAGGGCTGGGGCTTTCAGAAACCCGACGAGTTTGGAAGCTCTGAGGAGGCTGCAGAAGCTGTGGGTGCTGTTTGATTTCACCTTCCGGGCCTGGAACGATCGAGTCACAGCCCCTGCAGCAGCTGCAGCTTAAATTGCAGAGTAATGTTGGAAAGTGCTTGGGGTATTTGTTATGAAACACTGCAGGTAGGGAAAGTTGGTGCTTCCCTCATCCCTTTCATCCTTCTCAAGGATGGGGCCTGGGAACACTCTGGGGATGGCCTTAGAAACGGTTTTGGGAACAAGGAAAATAATTCTGGAGCAAGAAAGGAGCAGGCAGGAGCTTCAGGGCTCCTGTGTCTGCCTAGAAACCTCAGGACATGGGCCTGAGGGTCCAGGCAATGCTGCAAATATAAATTGCATTTTAGTCTCATTTTCCTGGTCCTCTGCCCTTGTTTCTTCCCTGGAGGAACAGGGGGAAGTGCAGTTGGTGTAGTTGGTTTTCCCTGGGTGGGAGATGCTGGACCTGAGCATAAATGTTGAGCTGCCCCCTCCTCCTTAATGAGGCTTTTACTACAGCTGGAAGAGCACAGTGCAGTGCTGCCTGTTCCTACTATTAAACCTTAATTGTGGGACTGGCGTTTTCCTAAAGTCCAAAATATTTTGGCACTTGTCTTGGTAAAGGCGTATTTTTTTTTGTACATAGATGATTTTTTTTCCCCTTTTATTAGCAGAAACCATCTGCCCTGTAAACAGAGATCAGGAGCAAACAGCCTTGCTGGCAGTTCTGCATCACGTGGGAATGCTGTGGTGCCTGCATGGGAAAGGGCCTGCTTTCTGCCTTCTCATCCTGGCAGAAGGAAACTCCAGGCACATCAGAAGCAGCTAATTTAAGCTGATGAGTCTTGGCATCGCATCTGAATTGCAGAGAGGATGTGACTGGAGCTCTCTGTAGAGGTGCACAGCCCTGATTAAGCAGGATGGATGCTCCTGGGAATGAGGGGGAGCATGGAGGGAAGGGGTTGGAGCTGGAGATTTAGGCAGGGAATGACAAAAAGCCAGGAGTTTGCAGCGCTGCAAAAACAAGCTGGGAGCCCAGAGAAGAGCCTGGCCAGCCAGTGGGGTGAGCTGTGGTCACTGTTAATCAGCAGTGTTGATTGATTTTTGATTACCAGCATCCCTTGGCGTTAATGCAGTCACCCTTCACGGTGCCTGGTGTGTTCAGAGCTCCCCAGCTGTGTCACCTGTGAGAGCACACACACCTTATCTCAGCCAGCTTCCATTGCAGAGCACATCTCCAGCGTGGGAGGAGAAGCAGACTGGATGGGAAACCAGTTTGATGTTGAACTGTAAGGTGTCAGGACGTGGGGTGCACCCCTCCTCCTCTTTTGTGGCTTTCTGTTCCGCTCCTGCCTTTATTTTTAACATCTCTGGCGAGTACACGAGTGCCTGTGTGCCTCTGTACAGGCTCCTCAGACTGAGTGTGTGTCCAGTGACATTCCTGGCTGCAACTTAAACATGGAATATGAGAGACTTTGTATGGCTGAGGGAAAACTCTGCAGGCAGTGCATTGTAATGTATGTGTCCCTCATTTTTGTCTCTGAACCAGACAGTCAAAATAGGATTTTCTTTTTCATAAAAAAGGAAGTATTTCAGCTATGGAAGAATTTCCAGAGCTTGGTTTCTTTTATCAGAGAGCACAGCCAAGCTTTGCTTGACCAAAAAAAAGCAGAAAACCTTCCTCAAACACAAGTTAGAAGATTGTGAGATGGCAGCAGATTTCTAGCACTGGGAAATGCTTATGAAGACATGAAATCTGGACTGATGTCCAGTGTTTTGCATTTATGCTGAGGTGTATGTGAGGGAGCACGGGCTGGGGACAGTGAGTACCTGGGGAGGAAACCCGAAATGATCAGCCCCAATTCCCAGCGGTGCCTCAGTGCCTCGGGCTGGCACTTTGCAAACTTTCCAGTGAGATGCAAATGCAGATAACTGCAGATAAGGACAGAGCTGCTGCATCCGAGGAATGTCCCTGGCTGTAGAGCTCCGTGCTGTGCTCTGGGGGCAGGTTTTCAGGTGCTAATTGTGCCCTGCTGTGTGATCCTCAGGAGAGAAACCTGGACTGGTTCCCCCGGATGAGAGCCATGTCACTGGTCAGCAGCGACTCAGAGGGAGAGCAGAACGAGCTGAGGAACCTGCAGGAGAAGTTGGAGTCCACCATGAAGCTCGTGACCAACCTCTCTGGGCAGCTCTCGGAGCTCAAGGATCAGGTAAGGAGCGGGCACACACTGCCACGGGCAGCACGGGCTCCTGCCAGCCCAGCTGGGGTTGTGCAGCTCCACGGCTTCTCCAGACCCCAGGAGAGCCTCCCCAGGGGAACTCGTGGTTAGGAGAGCAGTGAACAAACCAGAGCCCCACGCTCCAGCTGACCTGCCTGGTGCTGGCCCACCTGCGAGTTCCAGAGTGGCCACATCAGAAAGGGAAAACTTGTGTTAAAAAAGTCACCAGAGTTAACTGGAATCAGTCCTGGGCTGGTGCAGGGAGCCTGCATGGTGGTGGTGTTGTTGTTTGGGGTTTAACCTGGAAAGCTGAGTGCGATCCTGTCAGCCAGAGGGTGTGACACTGACACAAGGGCTGTGTCACCGTGTGCACCTCAAAACCCACCGAGAAACTGGAGAGGCACTCGAGTGGTTACTGGTGGTGCTGGTCCCTCCGTGCTGCGGCTGTGCTGCTGTGCAGATGTGATTTGGCTGCTGCCACCCTCAGCCTGCAGCTCACACATCCCCAGGAGGGTTTGCACTGCTCTCCACAGACCTCACAGGGTATTTCTGGTGCAGCAGCTTCTCTGCAGCAAGAGCTGGGTGGCTTCTGCCTTGGCTGGGCTCGAGGGCGTCGTGGGGCTGGTGCCAAGCCCAGCCATGGCTTTGTGAAAAACAGAGGCAGCAGAGCTTTAGCTCGTGCTGTCCCTGGGGAATCCAGCCTGACTGGAGGGAACAGGGAAAGCACGGAAAGCACTGCTGCCTGTGCTGGCAGGAGCTGTTTGTGGTGGCTGCTTATCTCTGTGCATTAATAACCTGAGCCAGATGGTTCAATTAGTGAATTGATGTAGGTATTGGCACTGGCTACGATTAATGGCTGACTTGCACCCGGGTGGTGGATGGAGCTGCCCGGGGCAGGAGTGGCCCAGCAGCTCTGGGTCAGTTCCCCTCCCAGCAGCAGTGCCATCCCTGCTGCCCACCTCGGCTGGGCTGCCTGGGTGTCTCCATGAAGCACTCCTCTGTCAGGAGGCCCTGGCAGCCAGCACTGCTGGGATCAGCTCCTGCCTTGCACTGGGGCTGCAGCTGGGCTCTGTCCGGAGCACCCTGTGGAGGCAAGGAAGGGATTAATGTGGGGGACTGGGGCTGACAGCCTCGCTGCCCCAGGCTGTAATCAGTTCTCAGGCACGGTGCCACAGAGCCCCTTGCTCCAGCTGGTCTGAGCATGGAGGGCAGAGGCAGTTGCTCTTTTGTCTGGGCTTTAATTCTTTCCTGGCAGCGGTTTGGCTGTTTTGCCTGGAAACAATGACCCTGCCCCGTGTGTCCTGTGTCTCCCTGCTGAAGGCTCTGTGTCCAAGTGCTCTGCAGGCACAGGAGCCTCCCCACTGGCCACAGCCTCACGACACATTTCTTTCTGAAGCTTGCAGCCCTCTTGGCTGACCAAGCACTAAAACCTCTCCTTGCTCTTTGTAAAAATAAGAATGAAGGATTTAGCTTTTAGAGAGCTATTTGACTGTAAAAGCAAGAGAGGAAACCAGCTTCATTAGTGTGGTGATAGCTTTTAGGAATTCCCCTAAGTACCATTATTGAGAGCCCTGCTGAAGATGCAGGATGCTCCAATTATGTGACAAAGCCAGTATATTCCTCCTCCTGACCAGGAACTGTCTCCAGGAAAGAAACCAAGTCAGGGAATTTTTATTTGTATTTATTTTCTTGTAATTAAATAAAGGGAAAACCTCTCATTCATTTGCTCTTCAAGCTCGTTAGGTTTCTGGAGACTCTAATTATTAGGAGCCGAGTTCCAGCCCGCCTGCTTCCCCAAAGTGCACCAAGGGCCATTAAAATCCTGATCACTTTAATTCTGTGTGAAAAGATTACACCGTAATTGTCTGCAGCAGCAGGGGATTAGATGTAATCACCCAGAAATCCTTCCCAGAGTGCAAGCATGCTCCTGGGGCCGGGCCCAGGCTGGGGACAGCCCCCTGGGCTCCAGGTGTGACTCAGGGTGACAGGGTGCAGGCAGTGCCCTGTCCAGTGGGGATCCTGCTCCTGGAGCTGACTCCAGCTCACCATAACCTTTGGAGCCAGGCAGGCTCTGTCAGGCCCAGGCGTTATCGGGGAGCCCAGCCTGGCTCAGCTGAACCCCTCGTTTGGGTCCTGTCAGCACTAATTCCAGGGCCTGGCAGCTCCCTGGGGATTTGCTGTGCATGGCTTTTATGGCCTGTTAGCCCAGGTGTGCTGGTACTGGAAAGCTTTTGCAGGAGATTCACTCTCCAGTAAAGGTGATGGCAATAAGTTGCTCCCTCCTGCAGCCCTGTGCCCTCCACACAAGCATTAAACATTGTGCAGGATTAATAATGTCCTGCATTGACACTAAAATTGCATTTCTCCCTCTTATTTATGGTTGGTTGCTTTATTCTTCCCTTTTTTTAAAGCCACATCTTCTACAAACACCTGCACCAGTGTGCACCGTCCCTTTTCTACCCAGCCTGAAAAATATCTGCTACAGTCCCTTTTCATTATTCCTCTTTCTTTCCCTTTTTATTCCACGCATCCTCTGAATCAGTTTATTGGCAGTGTGAAATTGTGACTCTCAGTTTGCTCAGTGAAGATAATTAATGTAAAGGGGCATTTTTAAGCCAAGTCCTTGTGGCCTCTCTGCATTTCCACTTGTGGGTTATCACAGCAGCAGTTTAACATTCAGGTTCAGCAGGGAGTGGGGGGTGTGTGTGTGTTCAGAGAGCTCTGGGAAGATCCCTCTCCTCCTGCTCCCATTCCCTGTGGAGCATTAGAGGCTTTTTGTGGAGAGAATTCCAGCAGCTGTGCAGAGGAGCAGGAGGTGTGCCCTGGCCTCGGGAGGCCGTGGTCAGCCCTGGGGAAAGGGAAAACAGCAGCTCTGCCTCCCCTTGGGCCAGGCAGGGAGCAAGGTGCTGAGGTCAAGGCTAATTATGGTTTCAAGAGGAATGACGGTGTTTCAGCCCTTTTCCTGGCGGTTTAAGGAGTGCCACTGGGCACACGCTGAGGTGTGGGGTGTGCAGCAGAGGAGCCTCGCAGAGGCTGTCCAGCACTGCCCGTCTGGAGCAATCCCATTCCCCACAGAGAGCTCCAGGTGAGCCACTGGCTGGCCACCAGCACACCCTGCCCCAGCTGGGAAACCATCAGCTAGAAACTGGGCTTTAAACAGATGCACTCAAGTGGGTTACTGGTGACCGTGGTGCTGGGGCTGGGTTGACTGCTAGGTTTGATCTTGGAGGTCTTTTCCAACTTTACCAATTCCATGATCCCAAATGTGTTAGTAACCAAATGAACCAAACATGCACACGCCACCTCCCTTCTGCTGGGGTTGCTGCCACAAGCAGTGACACTGGCTGGCATTTGTCATTAAACAGCAAAACTGGAGAAGTTAAATGGTGGCTGTAGCTGGAAGGAGCAGGATGGGAGTGTGGATCGTGTGCTGTGGTGTGCTGACCCTGAGGGTCTTGGGGGGGCCCAGGTGCCGTCGGTGGGGCAGGGATGAGGCTGTCCTGGCGTTCCCTGTGAGCCATCCCACGTTGTGGCTCCTCTGCAGCCACAGCACCGCGGGAGCTGTGGGATCCTGCTGTGGGATCCTGCTGTTCGCTCCCGACACCCTGCCCAGCCAGAGTCATCCCTTACATGGCTTATGTAACTTGTCAGAAACCTCCCAAAGTTTTAAAAAAGCAGAGTGGAGCCATTGGATTGTGGCCTTTTCTCAATATCAGTGATAACAGTGATCCATTTCCCGTTCACAGTTCACTGATCAGGAGAACATTATTTAACGAGTGGGAAGCAGGTGGGGAATGCCAAAGTTTGGGGTGTGTGGCAGTGAGGTGGTTAAGTGCTGCCTTGGCACATGGGGAGGGCTGTTGGCTCACTCGGGATGAGAGCGGGGAGTGCTCAGTGTTTTCCAGCAAAGGCAAGGGTATTCCCAGCCTGACTGCAGGGCTCGCCCCTTTGTCCGCCCCCTCTGCTGGACGGGTTACAGAGAATTCCTGACAGGGGAGGTTCCTGCGGGCTGCTCCCCGCTCCCGTGCCCGCTGCCTGCCGGGCTCTGCCGAGCTGTCCCTGGCACGGCGGTGTCTGGGCACACAGATGGGCTCGTGGCCGTGCTGGGGCTGCAGTCAGCCCCTGGCCCGGGAGCAGGCTCTGGCTGCAGCCAGTGCTCCGCAGCAAGCGCCAAGCACGACAGGCCCCTGGGCGAGCTGACGCACAGGAAGCAACGAGGCCTAATGAGCAAACTTGTTAATTTTCCAGATGACAGAGCAGAGGAAGCAGAAGCAGCGCATCGGTCTCCTTGGACACCCCCCGCCCATGAATGTGAACCTGCAGCAGCAACCGGCCTGAGCCGGGAGGGCCACGGCCCCTCCGGGACAGCCCCAACATCCCCGGCCCCGAGGCTGCTCCCTGGACCTTCTGTGCATCCTGTAAATACCCTGGTTTTATACTTAGATGTATATGACTGCTACTCTTATCAAGCTGGGGGCGCGTGGATTGTGATTAGAACTGTTGGCACGGGACAGAGGTTAAACTTTGTGCCAAAACTATCAAAATTGCCTTTTCCTTGGAAGGACTTAAGAGAGCACCTGAATTGCACTTGAAAAGATTATTTGACTATGTGACATGTATTTTGTATTTAAAAAAAAAAATAATAGAATAGCTAGTATTTATGTTTTTATACAATTGTGCAATATGAATTATGCAATCACAATATATTTGGAACTCCTGAATGTCCTAAGGGAGTGCACATCTTTGGATCTGGTGTGTTAGTACAATGTAATAAATGGTATAAAATTACAGGTGTAAATGAGGCTGCTGCAAAATTGTGTAACTGGTGATTTTTTCATACCCTTGGACATTTTTGTACCATGTGTGTAAATATCTTGCAATGCCATATTTGTTGCCTCTTCCTCCCAGGGATGATGCTGGGACTCCGTGAGCTGTTCAATTGGTATCAATTAAAGCAGAACATTATTTTGAAGCTTCCAAGTGAGGAAAGCAGGAGGTATTTTTCAAGAGATTTCTTTAGAATACTGAGGCTAGAAGAGCTCAGACACCGGGTTTTTTAAATGCTAAGATTTCTTAAAGGGAACTTTTTATGCAAAATGAAGTTTGGAATGAGGATGCCCTGCTGGCGAGTCGGTGCAGTCTCCCAGGACCGAGCTGAGGCTGTCCAGGCTTTGCATTCTCAGTGTGTAGGATCCTCTCCTTCTATTTTTTCATTAGAGACCTACGTGCCTGCTAAAGCTTTAGCAAACAGGCACTGCACCGACTGAAATGTGTCCTGTAGCTGAGCACTGATGTGTGTAATGCTTGTGTGAGAGCCACTGGTTTGAGGCTGCTCTGTCCCACCCCTTCCTCTCCCTGCCCCCTTTCATTTGGTCACTTTCTTTGGTTTCTGATTCTCCAGAGTGTGAAAGGAAACTTGTCAGGTTGTTGTTTGGTTGGTTTTTTTTTCCTCCAATCCGCTGCATAGTTTTATACATGGACCTCATTTTACAGGAGCTGACTTCTCTGCAATACTGTCTACAAAAGAAAAAAAAAAAGAAAAAAAGCTACAGAAAGAGCTATGAAAATTTGTAAATGCATAAATATAGGTATTTAAATAAATGATGCAAAATACTCTATGGTCAGAGGCTGCTGGTGGTTTGTGTCCCCTCCAAGGTGGTGTTTGGCAGTTCTGTCACACACGCATGTCCTGGGATGTGGCATCACAGGGGCCTGGCAGGTAAGGATGGGGCTTTTCCCAGTGCCCAGAGGGGCAGAGGTTGATTTTTTTAAAACCAGAGCATGTCCCTCCTCCAGCAGTGAGAGGCACTGGCACCCAGGGAACTTCACCTGTGGTCACTCTGGGTTGGGATACTTCACACTCTCCCCACTGATAGTTTGGGTTTGTGGCTGTCATTGGAGCGTGTGAGAGTTAAAAACCCCTCCAGCTCCAAGTATCGTGTGCACAGGAGCGTTGCTGGTTATGTGTATTTGATTAAGATGTAGCAGGAACTACCTGGTACAATTAATCATCTTTAATCTGGTAAGTGCACACAACTGTCTGAGGTGGGTGCGTGCCCCCAGCTCAGGTCATCAGCAGAGCTCAGCGGGAGGGCACCCGAGGGTGGGGGAGGAAGGAGGGCAGCCTGACCAGCAGTCTCGCAGCCAGATTTATCGGTGAGATTGTGACTCCTTAATCACATGCATTTCCATATATATCTCCTGGCAAATCTGTCTTCCCCTCTGCAGCAAGGTGTGTGCAGAGGGAGCGCGGCGCTGCGGCTGCCGCCGGCGTGGCGCGGCGGAGGAGCAGGATTTCGTTTTCCCTGAGCGGCAGAGACACGTACCTGACTCACTCCTTCCCCTCCTGCCATCCAGGGATAAGCAGACACACAAATTTGTCAGGCTTCCCGGAGCCTCTGCCAGTCAGGTGAGAGGGAGGCGGCCGAGCGCAGCCTGAGAGGATGTGCGCTGTTGCTTCATCTTTACCTTAAAAAGGCAGAAGCGCCGAGTGCCTCGCACGGGCACGGCCCTGCTCTGCTCTGTGATCCGTGTGGAACCAGCGGGGTGGAACCCGGGCCTCTCACCGCGCCTCTGCCTTCCCAGGAGCTCTGGGGACATGCAAAAAGGGAGCTCCTCTCTCCCTGGGCTGCAAGCTGCAGCAAGAGAAGCAGAGCACAGCCACCACCCCGGCCGTGGGGATGCAGGGCAGGTGGGTGGTTCCAGGGGTGGCACAGGTGGCTCAGGAGGTCACACTGTGTCCCCAGCCTGAGCAGAGGCTGCGTCAGCTGGGCAGCAGAGGAAAGTGACTCTGTTCCTCCCCTCAGCCCACGAACAGGTCATTCCTCTCTGCAGATTCATTTCTGCAGTGACATTTCATGCATGACCATCACATTTTTCCTTTTTTCTTCTTTCGCTCTTGGGTTTTCTAAGCCTTTTAAAATTTTTCTTTCTGGCTGAGCTCCTCTGCCCACGATGGCTGTGCCAGCAGAGACAGGGAATGGTGAAAACCCTGCTGGGGCTGGTGGTGGTTCTGTCCCTGCAGCTTCCAAGGTCAAACCTGTGTTAGGACTTTCCCGTTCTGGACTGAGATCTGGTGCCCCATGGCAACTTCCTGATCTCAGAGAAAAGCTGTGTGAGGGATCTGTTTAATTTCCCCATTTGGGGTACTCTTTTCCACAAAAGCTGAGTATCTCTGACATCACGAAAAGCTTTATTCACAATTATTGGACTCTCAAGTGCAAAAAATCCTCCAAAACCTGAGAAAGGCATCTGTAATGTAAGTTTAGGTCCTGCACAGGAGGGAGCTTTTTTGGCTCTAAAAACACATCGCTGACATCCAGTAAAATTAATGATTGGGTGACAGACGGATGGCTGTTGGTTTAAGGATTAGATTGAAACCAGGGAGGTTCCACCTGCCCTGCACACACCTGGGTTTTCCTTTGGCATCAGGTTTCATTAAGCAGGACTGCTGGATGTGAAAAGTTTGGGACCACGATTACTTTGTCTCTTAAATAAGAACTTCCATTTGGAGGTGGAAATCAAAAGTGACCTTCTGAAGAGGAAGGAACGAACCGAATCTACCAATTTTGCTAATAATGGAAAGTCTTAGAGGGGAAGGATCTCCATGCATTCCTCAATTTGCATGACTGGCTGAGTGTGTGGAGGAGCCTTTTCTCCACTAATGAAGCAGGTGACATGCTAATCAAGGCAATGCAAATAACAGCTCTGAAAGCGCAGCCACGGCCCCAGCACCGCCACAATGGCAAATTCAAGCCTCATCCTCAATTTTGCAGCAAATTGGCAGAGGGCAGGACAAAGGAGCCGGGATTGCAGCCTCGGTGCTCGCCGCGGGGCCTCGCGCTGGGGCGCGCGTGATGGAGACCTCGTTACATAATGGGGGCTTGATTGATATCAGGGAAGTCATAATACAGCTCCATAGCAATCCCCCTGGTCTCCCCGGATGGGAAATGCTCCTACACACATGCCTAATAGGGGTTTTAAATTGCCCATTGTGTTTCCGAACAAGAGAAACTTATTTGGAGTACTTTCCCTTTCCCATTTCCAACGTAAGCAGCTGAAGACACTGCCGTGTGTGTTCTCTGTGCTCTGCAGACCCTCTGGCTGCAATTCCAGGCACACCCGTGGGTCAGGTGGGAAGGGATCACCTGGTCCAACGTCCCTGCTCCTTCGGGGCCGTCCCTGAGCTTGTGGCAGGAGTGCACAGGAGGTGGCCGGGGGATGCCCGTGGAGCCACCCCGTGCCAGAACAGCCAAAGCCACTTCCATGTCAAGTGCCTTCCCACCTGGGGACACAAAGCTCGTGCTGACGGACTGGGTGGCTCCCTGTTTCCTTGGGAGACTCCCTGGCTGTGGGCCAGCGTGCCCAGGTTCTTCCACGCCGCGCTGGAAGTTCCGTGCCAAGCTGTGCACCTCCTGGCCCCGGCCAGCGCAGAGTGTAACCTTTACACTCAGCACGCTGCATTTACTTCTACAAACACACTGACCAGGCTTCGAGCTCGCTCAGGACGAGCTGTGGGTATTTGGAATAAAATCAGGACAAATATTCCTTCTAAGCGAAACTGGCATTGTCACTGCGACATAAGGAGTAACTTCTGGAGAGATGCTGTATTTCTCCATCCAATTTTTTATTTACTACCTTTCCAACATTCTTTCAGACTAAACATGTTAATGAGCTGAATGTCAAAACCACCCACGAGTAAACTGAGCTGTCCCATCCAGTAGGCTGATGTTGGTTTGTTTTTAGTAACTAGCAAGGATGCTGGAAAACCCCTATAAAGATTTCATTTTTAACAAAAAGTACCAAAAACTCCACCAGTTTTGCATCACAAAGTTGTGGTTAAAGTCAAGATTTGAGTCAAGCAGCATGTCTGTGGTTTTTGTGGGTGGATGCATCTCGGAATGACTATCAATCTGTCAGAGGGAGATCTGCATGTCATCTCTGCATATGACAAGCAGAATCTGCAGTGACAAATATCTTTCCAGTACTCGCTGCGCTGAGCCTCGTACCCCTCCTGCCATCCAGAATCGCCAAGTCTTGTCAGCACATAGCTTGGACCCGCTTGTTTCTTTTAAACCGACTCAAACAGAGGAAGGAAAGACAAATATAGAGCAGTGCTCTAGAGATGCCACTGAACACCACTGCCAATGTGCTTAGTCACCCCGAAATTGTGACGTGCACGCAGGAGGTGCCGTGCCGGACACTTGGATCAGAGCAGCCTGCCCAATCCTGCCTGCTCTGCTGCAGTTACGTGTGTGAGGGGGACACTTGGAATTGAAATTGTGTAAGGAAAAAAAATTAAAGAGTAACTCTGGACCGAACCAGAGTAACTCAGAGGTGCAGCTGGAATTGCATGGAGAAGGTCACAGGGGAAAAAAAAAAAAAGGCAAAAAAACCTAGAAAATCTGATTGATTTAGAGCTTGACTGCTGGTGTGGAAGTGCCCAATCTTCTCTCTGTTTTCAGGTCTCCATGGGAGAAACAGGAGCAGTTTGAGCCAATGCAACACAGGAAAAAAAGCCTGAAATGCAACAATAACCAGGAGATGGGAAAAGCACCCTGTGTGCAGCCCAGCTCCCAGTGCTGGGATGCATCCAGAGTCTGTGTGAGAACGTGCTGACAGCTGAATAAACTGCCTCGAGGCAGGTGCTTCCCCAGGAGCCCCACGGAGCAGGAACAGCCAGACCCATTTCCAGGCAGCCCTTCCCTCCAGAAGCACTATCATCCCTCAGACCTGTCTCTCGGCTTTCTCACCCATTAGTGCTCCTCAGCTGGCTCTTCTCACCCTGACTCTCAGCCCTTTTTTTCCCCTTTCTTGTCTCATCTCAGGAATGACTTTGCAGCTCTTGCTTGCCCAGAGACCTTCCACTGCCTGGAAATGGTGCCTGGTCCCAAGGGAAGGGGCAGGAGCAAAGCCTGTTCCTGGGCTTTATTGAGGCAACGGGTTTGTTTTCACTTTCCTTTTCTAGCGCTAAGTAAATACACAGAACACCAAATCTGAAGGCAGTGAAGAGTGGAATTCCATCTCTGTTCCATGTGTTCCAATATGACTCTTAAAATAGTGGAGATGCTGTGTTATGATTTCCATTTCGCTTGTGTCCATAACACTGTTTTTACGCAGCAGAGATGGAAACACAATCTGTTAAGTCTGTAAGAAACTTTTCCTTATGAATGATGGGTGCAAACATCATGTACAATCACATTCCAAGAAGAAAATTCTATCCCCTCGGTGTTAGCAGCCCCAAAAGGAGCTAAAAACTGCAGCTTGCCTGTATTTACACACCACAGGAGTTTTCACATCAATTTAATCACAGGATCATTCATTATTCACAAACCAAAGAACGGTTATAATCAAGTAGAATCATAGAATTGTTAAGGTTGGAAAAGACCTTTAAGATCATCAAGTCAGTGATCAACCCAGTCCTGCCACCATGTTCACCACTAAACCATGTCCTCAAAGCCACTTCCACAGGTTTTCTGGGACACTTGCAGGGATGGTGACTCCTCTGCTTCCTTGGGCAGCATGTTCTAATGCTTTACAGTCCTTTCTGTGAAAAAATTTCCCTAAAATCTAACCTAAACCTTCCCTGGTGCAACTTGTGGTAGTGCAGCAGCACAACTACCTGCAGGACCCAAATCACAGAGTATCTCCCCGTGTCCGACCCCAAAGTGGTGGGAAAACTACCCCACATCTTCAAGAACATCTCCATGTGATGCTAAATTTGGTGTTGACCTTTGCAATGTGGCCCTGTGGCTGACTGCCTTTACTGATAAATGCATTTATTGCCTTTAATTTGGATTTTTGCTGCTAGTGAATCTCACTCTGGCACGAAAGGTCGCACAGCCAGCAGACTTCTGCAGAGAGCAACCTGGATTGTGTCCACTTAGATCTAGAGCTGATGAGAGAATTAAGCTATTTAAACCCAAAATGCACGGAAATGCAGACTCACCCTGAAGACACCTCCAAACCTACAGCTGCTCCAAGTCTGGGAGAAGCCAGGACCAGGGCTATGGAAAACCTGAGACAGGCAGGGCTGGCCGGGCAGGATGAGTCACCCACAGGGAAATGCTGCTGATGGGCTCCTCCTGAATGTGCTCGCAGACATCCTGCTCTGCTGCGTCAGGAGCCTCTCTCCCAAAGGTGTGTGTTTGTGGTTGGCAACCAGAGCTTGTTCCCTTTTTTCCCTAAAATTAGGAAGTGGGAGGAATAGAAGGAAACGGTGGCCACCAAAACCTGCTCAATGTAAATGTTGGGAAGAGATGGAAAGGCAGGTTCCTCGCAGCCCTTTGATGTCAGTGCCATCACGGCCACTCCTAAGTTTCTTCCTGGCCCTGTGAAAATTTCCTGCACAGAGCCAAGGGCATCAGTGCAAAGGATGTCTGGGATGAATGGATGGTGCTGAAGGAGCTACCTTGTACCAGCCCAAAGAGAGCAATCCATTTATTAAGGGAATTCTCTACCAACAACTCCTCAACGTTGGCACAGAAGCACAGGGCAGGGGTGGAGTGAATAAAAATCCTTGGCTGTTGCCTGCAGCAGGCATGGATAACAAGGCTGTGGGCTGCAGGATCCCCTCACCTGGGAGGGGTTTGAAGGAATAAGTATCCAAGGAGGAATGAAGCAGCTCCTATGTCAGGGACATCTTGCTAGTTAAAGCTTTTACCTGGCTCTTCCAGGCTGCTTTGCTTTCCAGCTCACCCTGGGCAGAGCTCCGAGCTGTGATTCCAGCACGGAGAAAAGCAGCTGGCAGTGTGTTCAGTGCTGACCAGAGGCCACATCCCTGTGCCAGAGGCTCTCCTGCCTCCCATATACACCCACCCTTCTCTCCCCATTGCCATAAGAAATGAGACCCCAAACTCAGGGCCTGAGTTGGTGCCTACAAGATAAGAACATAAACTCTCTGATTTTTGATTTTCAGATATTTTGTAAGCCTAGTTCCTGGTCTTTCTGTGGGTCTAGCACTCAGTCTGACATGGCTATAGGAGAAAATCTTACTCCTTACCCACACCCTCACCCTAATTCTGAGTAACTGGAATTGTAAAGCAGGAGGGAAGATTACATGTTTGTACAGTACCTACAGGGCTGCCCCCTCCCCTCTGTCCCAGCTTGTCTCTCTGGGAGACCGGGGTTACCTCAGCCTGTGCCAAACCCCACATTTTATACAGTGAAAAAATGAATAGGGAGAACATTCAGTTTTCCTGAACCAAGAGCCCAGAGGTGGTGCATGAACTCGCGCAGGAGCAGGCGGGCAGACAGCGTGAATCAGAGGCTCGGGTGACTCCAGGGAGCAGGAAAGCCCTGGTGGCAGGCGGCCAGGCTGAGGCACAGCTCCCGCGGCGCATTCCCGCAGCATCCTGCCCACCCCTGACAAATCCTTGCAGGCACCAGTGAGTAACAGTGGGGAGCTGTGAGCAGCTTCCCTCAGTCAGTGGCTCCTCTGGGGTGACTGTTCACAGTGCTCTCTGAAAGTGAATGGCCCTTAAATTCACAGCTGGGGTTCAGCTTGTGATTCGAGCCTGTCACCCACAGTCAGGAGCTGTGTGTGACGTACAGCTGTGTGTGAGTAGACCAGAAATATCAGGGTGCCACCTCCAGAGAGGAAAAGCACCTGGTTTCAGTTCTGAATGCCCTTGAGCACAGGCTCAGCTGCTGGTGGGCAGCAGTGGGTAGGGCCTTTCGCTGCTCCCTGGTGCCGCTGTCATCATCTCCAGGAGCAGGTTAAATTGGGCTGGTGACGCTGGGCACGGCTGCTGACCTGGCTGCTCACCTTTGTACACCGTGTTTACAGTAACCACGAGCCGGCTGATGTCTAAAAATTATTGCTCTCGTGTTACACTCAGTCCTTACTACACCTTTTTGGGGACGAACTTAATTTTTAACTCCAAATCGAGACTGATATAAATCATTAAGCCATCCATCCTGCCTAAATTAATATATTGCAGTCTTTTCACATATACAGGGAGGAGTGTGTGTGAGCTGCCCGGGAGGGGTTTGGGGAGGAAAGGGCATTTCTGCTCTGGCTATTCCGATGCTGTCCCCCGCAGCAGCGGTGACCGTAAAGGTTAAGCCTGCCACAGACTATTGTACCCAGCGGCACTGCTTGGCTGGGCTTCGCAGTCTAATTGCCACTGACCCCGTGACAATGAGGTAATGTCTCTGCCTCCCGGGTCAGATAAATACTGCTCATTTTATAACCACCAGACACGTTACTGAAAAACAGATAGGAAACGACCCAAAGTCCCATGATCGCTGGAATATAAACTCTACTACAGCTGTTGCTCTTGTCCTTCATTTGAATGCTCAGGGGTTTTTCTCGTAACACCCACTCAGAGGCAGAGCTCTTGCCCAAAGTCCAGCTGGGGATCTTCTCAGGTGGCCTCACCCAGACTAAGAGGGAAAGGTAGGAAAATGCCCGAGTGGAAGGATGTGATTGGTAGGAAACAACAGGGATAAAATTGGCTTCTAGCAGATTTCTAAACCTCAGCCACCAGAACAACTGTGATGGGAATTCAAGCGAAGAGCTGTGCTGGGGACTGAGATCCAGCACCCTCACACAGTTCAAGGGACTGGCAAAGCCCCCTGAACACCCCAAGTTCAACGCCACAGGCTGCAGTCCTGCCGGTGCAGCCACGGTTCAGCCCAAAGTCCTCGTTCCCACCTCTCTCCCTCTGCCCCGTTACAGCTCCCTAACGACGGGGCCTTTGAAGATAAATGCCCGAGTGACGCCAGAGTGACGAGCAGGACTTTGCCCCGCTCCTGCGAGCACCAGGGGGACACAGGACAGTGATAACCCTCGCTCCAAATCCATCCCTGTCCCGAACCCTGCGCTGAGCCAGCCCCAGCCTCCCTTCGGGGCAATGGCACAGCATGCTGAAGCTGTTCTGCTGGAGTAGCAAAGCTGCTTTTCTCCCCTGTGTTCCCACAAACTCCCTCCAGCACCCCCTGCATCCTCAGTGCTGGGAAAAACAGGGTTAAGACAAACCCTGCAGCCTTACACCAGAACCTCTGCAGAATGAACCCCAAAATATTTAGAGACATTAACTCAGAATGACCAAGAAAATAAAGTCCTTTTCATTGGCACATCCTTATTTTAAATAAAATACCCCCAACAGCAGCTTGTTTTGCTGCTATTCAGAATTTTAGCCATCTACTCTGCTGTACCTTTAAGAAGTTGAGGGCTTCTTTTCTAAGCTGTTGAAAAATGCTGAGATGAAAAATATTTTTACAGTTCCGTACCTGATATTTACAATAATTTGGGCTTTATAAATGCTTGATTAAAGTTGTTCTAAGCATTTCTTATCTCGATATACTGCCCCTAATTGTACGCTGTGACTGTCATGAAGGCGTGGTTCAAATTCCAAACTCAAAAGATTTTTCTTTCCCTCACGATGTTCTCGGGTCACACTTTAAATTACCTTTTTTCCCCACTCTGGCCATGACTCAGCAGCGTTGATTTGCATTGGGCTGGCACTTTGCATACAAGCTACAGAGAAGTGATTTAAATACAAAATGGTCAAATATTTCATAGACCTTCTTTGACCTTCTCCATTCCTGTACTATCAATTTCAGTATCGTTTTGATGGGAAGGGTGATTCCTGGCACGGCATGTTAGAGATTGTTCCAGGTTTCTTCGCATTACTATCACCTCTCTGCACCAGCCCCGCTGGGATTTGGATTTGCCATCTCTTGCACTACGGAAAAAGCTTCCTGCTCATTCATGCGCTATAAAAAGTGGCCACTGAGTATAAAAATTGGTACAATGAAACGAAAACGTGTTTGGGAAAGTCATTGGTACTTGGGAAAGTCGCTGGTACTGGCAGTAACCATTTGTTGATGCACTTAAACATTTTATTTTCATTTTCTTCTAAGTAAGAAGCCCTGTGTTGTAGTCAACTCAATTTTAGTGGTGTGTATGTGTACATATATATATATATATGTATATATGTATACATACATATATATATATATATCCCAGACCCCTCCATGCATCCAGCTGGCCAAGGCCACCCCCCAGAACACTCAGATTTAACTCCTGGTGCCAGGGGAGGCATCAGCAGCTTCTCCAACCCCCTCGATGTCATGTGAAAATACAGCAGAAAACATTTTCCCTCTTGGCTTGGCACGACCTCTGTTTGACTTTAAAAATGACTGTGCCGGGGGTTTTTCTCTTGGTTCTTGTTAACCACCACCACCTTTCCCTCATTACTGGAACAAACACGAACACATTTGGACAGCATTTCTTATTGTTTTAAAGAGAGATCACATCTCTCTGTGCCCTATCAGGGCTCAACTTTTACTCAAGGTATCACTTATATATTAAGCATATTTTATTTAAGAACAACTGGGTTTTTTTTTCAGGATTATATTGGGGAAATACAATACCTCCAGCACATTAGGAGACATTGAATTAAAAACTCTGAAAGGTTTCTTTCTTCAAGGAAGCAAGACATCGATTGTGCTAAATTACCAGTTTCTGCTGAACCACTATAATGCATTGACTGGGGCAGATGAAGCATTTAAGACCAGTCCAGAATGCCTCTAATGGCACTGGCACATCAGGCGTGACGTTGCAGCCATAAATTGCCCACTGGGTTCCAGATACAGAAGTCCCAACATAATAAAATCTGGAAAATCACATTGTCCTTGCAGACCTGAGTCAAGTGGATCAGTCAGATCTCAAGTAACTGCAGTTCTGCACTGACAAATAATAAACTGCAAGGTAACAGCTTGATAAGCAGTGTTTTTCATTTTAAAGTAAAATATTATCTATAAAATATTACAAAGAAGAAGTATTAGTTTTGGCAAAGTGAAGTTATGATTGAACTTTTTTTTTTTTTTAATATTGTGAAAACCAATCTAATGTAATTAGATAACACTTGAATATTATGCAAGTGCATGCTTAGGCCTTTTGGAAAGAACAAGGTCTCACATGTTCTTCTATTTTAAATACATGCTGCACCTCCCGAAATCCCCGGGGAATGTGTTTAGCAAAAGGTGAGCTCAACATTTCCAAAGGCACAGAGCCGCTCCGCTGGGCCGGGAATTCGGGAATTCGAGAATTCGGGAAGTCGGGCATTGGCGCTGTGCGGGATCGCACAGGGGCGCGTCCAAGGCTACGCGGGAGCGCGGAACCACTCTCGGGGCTGCGGGTGGCATTCCTGCCTATGAAGCAGCCCCGGGTTTAGCTTACAAAAATCCAGCAGTGCTGTGTTTTTATTTTATCTCGGAATGGCTGAGAACAGCCTGGCTGGCGGCGGGCTCAGGGAACGGGCGGTGATGCGCGGCAGCCGCTCCTGCACCCCGTCCGTCCCCAGCCCCAAACGGGGCTCGGCCGAAGGCGGTCCTGGCCCCCGCGGCTGGCGCAGCTCGTGGTTTTGGGGGCTTTTCTCGCCTTTTGGCCCCCCCCCGTGCCGGGCGCGGCGGTGGCGCTGGAAAGCCCCGCGGGGCGGCTGCCAGGCGGCGGCGGGGGCGGCAGGAAGGCGGGCGGACACGGGACGGGAGGGAGGGTGGGAAACAGGACGGGAGCCGGCTGCCCGCACGCCCGCGACACGCCTTGGCCGCCCGCCTGTCCCCGTGCGGAGCCGGGGCTTGGCCGGGCCGGGCCGGGCCGGAGGCGGCGCTTCTCCCGCTCCCCCGGCGGCGCGGCCCCGTCACGTTCCGCTCCGCATGGTCCGGGCGAGCCCGCCCCGCATGGCCCGGCACGCCCTCAGGGGCCGCCGCGGGGGCGGCTCGGAGCCGGGCAGCGCCCGCCCCTCACGGACCGCGCCGGGGCCAACGTGCCTTCACAGCCGGCCCGGTCCGCCCCTCACGGACCGCGCCGGGGCCAACGTGCGCTCACAGCCGGCCCGGTCCGCCCCTCACGGACCTCGCCGGGGCCAACGTGCCTTCACAGCCGGCCCGGTCCGCCCCTCACGGACCTCGCCGGGGCCAACGTGCCCTCACAGCCGGCCCGGTCCCGGGGCAGTCACACAGCGCCCGCCCCTCACGGATCGTGCTGCGGGGAACGCGCCCTCACAGCCGGCCCGGCCCCGGGGAGCCGCACACCGGTCATCCCTCACCTCAGCACCCCCCCCAGCTTCCCTCAGAAATGGTGTGAATTCCGCTCCCCAGGGACACAGTGTATGTCCCGGCCGGGCAGCGATCCTGCTGATGGAAGAGCGTGGGAAACGGTGTAAAATGAATGTGACATTTCCTTCTTCGCACCTACGCGTGTGTGTGAGCGTACTCTGTGCTGCCTCGCTGCGTGTGCTGTGTGCGAGGGTCACTCACTGTCCTTTCCAAATTCATGGAATCATAGAATGTTAAGGGGTTGGAAGAGATCTTAAATTCCGTCCATTCCCATGCCCTGCCATGGCAGGGACACCTTCCACCTTCCACCGTCCAACCTGGCCTTGGATGCTTCCAGGGATGGGGCAGCCACAGCTTCCCTGAGCAACCTGTGCCAGGGCCTCCCCATCCTCGCTGGGAAGAAGTACTTTGTAATATATAAACTAAAGTTTCCCTCTTTTGATTTGTACCCATTATTCCTTGTCCTATCACTACTATGACTACAGGTCACGGTGGGGTCCCTCTCCAGCTTCTCTGTAGCCCAGTTCAGAACTGGAAGGTTGCTCTGGGGTCTCCATGCAATCGCTAAATTGCCTCCATGAGTCAGTAGTGACCATCCCTCACCCACCCGTGGTACCTCAGTGTCCTCCTGCCAACTCGTATCCACCTGGATCTTTTTTTTACTGCACAAAAGTGGCTGCTGGGTCTATTTTGCCACACATAATTGTCTCCTCGGTCATTATTGTCCCCACTTGTACCACAGCTGGCACAGTGAAGCCCCAAATGATTAAAGCACAGACATGAAACATTCCTCAAAGGCCAATTCTGTGGCTGCCAAATCCGGGACTGAAAAGAGATGCCTGTGCAAAATTAATTTGGCTTATCTCTGGGCATGGATTAGAAGCCTTATTAGATATTCATCTCCTGCTTTTTGCACAGAGCCCTGTCTAGCCGGTGAGCAGAGTGGAGGGCGTTTCTTAACGAGCAAGGACTCGGTGTTCTGCTTTACCTTTGTAACTCGAGGTGTTGCCTGTGGCTGGGAGAGACCCACATTCCCCAAGCCAGCTGTGGGGCAGTCAGCCCTGCTCTCACAGCTTTTTGCATGGGGCTAGAAGGTTTCATGGACACTTGAAGATGGTGGAAGTACAGTGGGAGTTAGAAGGTGTAGGATCTGGTTGAAGCTGTGAAAGGGAACTGCCAGACACTGGGCTTGAGCCCATCAGGACTTTGTCCTTCAGTCTGTTCCTCTGCCTTCCCCTCTCAGGGCTGCTTGTGCTTCCATCCTTGCCTGGTGCCCAATCTCCCTTCCAGCCCTGCTGCTCTCTACCAGTTTCTGAAAAAAAATTAGTTTGAGCTAAAACAAACTGCAGTTTCTTGAACACAAGTGCAGGTGTTGCCCTCCTGGTGCTTGAGTGGGGCAGCTTCCACCCCCAAAGATCCCTAGGAAAACAAGGAAGTTAAATATCCCACCTTCAGCCTAAGTGCCCAGGCTGAGCCCAGAGCATCTGCAGTTGCAGAGGAGAGCTCACTGGGAGTCAAATCAATGAGATTCTCAGGGAATTCAGCTGGGAGCATCTGTCAGACCTCTGCTGAGAAATGCAACTGCAGCTTCTCAGAAGCTTATCAGTTATTAGCTTATCAGGTCAACGGCCTCGTCGTTAAGATGGCAGAACTAACCCTTTTCTCCACTGCCAGGTTTTGTTGACATGTTGGCATCAGACCTTTCCACAAAAAATTATTTTAGAATTATTTTAGCATGGATAAAATACCCCTGCCCCCTTGCTTCCTTGGCAGAGAGAGCCAGTGAACCTTTTACAAAGTTGCAATCAACTTGAGACAGAGGATTTATGGTGGAGAGTGTTGGACAACCTTTGTGATAGTCTGGAATATTCATGGAACAAACAAGAACAGGGCGGCGTGCTAAGGATGTGTGTGGGTTATTAAGATAAACGTCTGGAAGGAAAGTTCAATCACCGTGCTTTCTGCAGCCTAGGAAATGTTCGTGCCGGGCACCTTGTGGGCAATGACAGGGGTGGTGTGGCAGTGAGGAGAGGCCAGAGTCCACTGGGAACACGTCTGACTGCCAGGGAGGCAGCACTGCCACGACCTCTGCCCGCGGCCGTGTGCTCACCGAGCACGTCCGTGCTGGAGCAGGCTCTCTGGACAGAGAAGGGTTGAGGGGCTGAAGTTTGGTGCGACAGGTGGAGAGAGACGCAGCTGTCCGAGCTGGAGAAGAAGCAACGTGACAGTCTTTGAGCACGTAAATCTGTGTCTGTCAATGATTTATGTGCTGTGCGTTGTGACTCCCCTCACCTGGGCAGGGACCTGAGCCCCAGGCTCGCCCAAAGGTCCATCAAGCAGGGCTGCAAATGCATTAGAGTCAGAGGAGGATGGAGGAAATAAATCTTTATAGAGCCAGCTGTTTTCATGTACCAAGATACAGCCACCTCTTCTGTGTCCTGAGCGATGATAAATGTGCTTGTTTGGGTGAAGTTGTGCCCTTCAAAAATCTGTCTTGTGGTGATTATTACAAGTTTGATTAAAAATCTTGTGCTCTTTCTGACAAACACGGCCCGCATAACAAAATAAATGTGACAGACAATTGGCTTGCTAATAAGTGCAATTAAGCAGTATGGGGGCTTGGTTTTATCACAGTTTATTGGGAAAGCCACAGAATTTTTTATGCAGCTGGTTTCGCGGAAATGAAATCATTAATACTTTTGTACGGGAATGCCATGGAAATCCTTTTGTTTCCTGGCTCAGAAGACACACATCATTTTTCAGAGTGAAGGAATTAATTTGGCTCCTCTTTGTTACTCACAATTATTTTCTGAACCCCTCACCCAGGGACCTCTGTGGGGTGGTCTCACTTGAAGAACCTCACCATTGGGTCAGATAAAGTTTACATCAAAGCCGGTCAAAATACAGCTGTTTGTTAATAATGCAGTGAGAGATCAGCCAGGATCCAAGAAAAATGATTCATCTTGCTTGACCTGTGGAGTCTGAAAATGCTGTAGCCCCATGCTGGCATTGTCCCCAGTGCCATGGGAAAATTCTATGAGGTGTTATAATTCCAAAGAGAGGTGTTTTCTTTTATTTCTTTGTGGCTGGTGGGCTCCTCACCAGGAACAGGGATTGAGCCTGGACCTGAGCCCCATCCAGCCATCTTCAGAGCACTCTGTGTTGGTGAACTTATTCAGGGACTCCAGCATGCCATTTTTAGGGCACATTTTCTATTGAAAGGAAATATTTGCTGGAAATACAGTACCTGTACATTAACTGGAAGATAATTCTGAAGAGATGGGGAACCTGTAAGATGTTGTGCCACAGAAGTTGAGAAATAGAAGTAATTGGTGAAATAAAGTGTAGACCACCCCTCTAAAAAACTGTTGTGTTATCTGTGAACGAAGCCAAGCAAGGGCAACAAGCAAGAAATCAGAATGGTTAGAGGTCATGGATTCACTGGAGGGCACAGCACAGAGACAACTGTTAGCACAGAACTGCTGCTGGAATGATCAGATCAATAATGACCTGGGTGGAAAAGGGAAAGGAGAGGGAGACAACCTTCCCATGAAAGCAAGCACAAACAGCAGGAGAGAGGAGCACACGGCTGGTTGGGTTGGGGCTGGGCTGTTTTTCAGGAAAAGAAAACTTCATCATAGTGAGAATCATAAAAGGTTGCAAAATCAAAGAGCCAAAGACTGGAAAGGCTTTGGTAAATATTAACAAATAAAGACGTGCATGCTTTGAAAGACTAAATTAAAGGCAGGGGGAGCCTTTGTAGGGATTTGAATGGCTGGGGGTCTGTTCTTAGTGAGGTTTCACAGGGCTCACAGCTGAGGGGTGTCCAGGTGGGAGCTGGGATCCTTCCTTAGGGCATGGCAGTGGCTGCTCCAAGGAAAGAGCTGTGCCAGCATTATGTCAGTGCTGCTGCAGACACCCAGGAGATAACTTTGGAATGAAGTCTTCCTGCAAGGGACAACGTGGGAGCAAAAAGAGACCTGAGAAGAGTCAGGAGCTCAGAAGGGGTTGTGAGGCAGACCTGGGTGGAGGGGCCCATTGACAAAGGCTGGCAAAAGCGTCTCCCACCTCTATAAATGAAGGCTTGTCAGTTCCATTTTTGAACTTTGCCCTCCCTTGATGATTTGGCACTTGCATGGTGGCTGTTCCTGCTTGTCTTCAGTTCAGCAGTTATCTACCAGCAGGGTCTGATTATCTCGGGGCAGCGCTCCGTGCCTGTGACATCCCTTAATTAAACTATGACAGTTGCTAACTATGGAAAAGAGAAATACTGGAGGGGAAAAACCCTCACTGCATTCTCATTAGACCACAGTATTCAAGAGACTTTGGGTGCCACACAGGAGAGCAGTACAAAGGATATTTTTAATGAGCTTCAGTAAAGGTGCCCTTGATTTTGGTTTGTCTCTAATTGTGCAAGCTTTGATCTTGATTTCTTCAAGAGATATTTTACTGTGCACTTAGTTAGCACTTGGAAACCTGAACAAATTTTCCTTGTCCAGTTTCTAAGAAAGAAAAAAAGTTTCCACTGGAAAATGGTTCCCAGGAAAGTTTCACCAGGGAAACCAGCATCTTCAGGATCTGTCCCTCTAATTGTCTCCAAATAGGTTCTGCAGAAGGAAGCGTCCTCAAGTGATGTGGAACACCTGCATTGGGACAGGTGAAGTCAAATGCTGACTCTGGGGATGTGTTTCATGCTGGGCTATCATGTGCAGGGAGAGGAAGGCTTTAGAAAGGCAGGAAAGCAGCTGAGGAATATTGCAAGGCTGTGTAGCTGCACAAACCCAGCTCATGGCCTGGGACTTCTTGGCCCATTCACTCTCCCTCACATTATAGCTCCAGTTAGGACTGGAAGACCCGTGGGAGGTAATTTCTGCATTTATCACTTGGAATGAGCTCCTGGCCTCCCTGAGAAGACTGTTGAAATCTCTTTTCTAATATGAATCATTTAGTGTTTTGCTTATTAGTAAAGCAAGAAAGAAGATGCAAACTCAAGGTAATTGTAAAGCTGTTTTTAAATTAATCTTGGCATTTAGCTGCTTGACAAATCTGAAGCCTCTGAAATCATTGCACAGCTGTAACAAATGAAGTTTTTATTCAGGAGAGATCAAGTCTGGAGGTTTTTGTATTTCCAGCCATGGCTTTGCAGCTAAGGCTGCCAGGAATTAAGCTTTCTAGAACTAGACTGAGCTCACTGAGGGAAGAGCCTTCACTTCAGAGGGAGCTCAGGCTGCCTCAAATTAATACTTGATTCAGTGGAGCCTCAGAATTGAGTTTAGGCGTAGCTGGCATAAAGGCAATGCTGGAGAATATCTGTGGTGTGAGAACAGCTGCACTCAGGCTGTGAACCCTCCTCTTCCCAGCAAGAGCACAGGATAAAACCTGCTGAGACATCCTTGGTACCCTGCCACGAGCTCCCTTCTTCGGTGCCTTTTCATCTTCCCCCCCTTGCATGAATATTAACAGCAGTTGTTTCCCTCTGAAGAGCTGCAGCGCTAAAATCCAGCCAGCGGTGCCTCCTCAGCCGTGGCAGAGCTCGGCTTAGCGGGGAGGAGCTCACTCAGACCCCGAGAACCGCTGTTCTGCAGCGGAACCATGGACATGTGGGACACTGGAGCAGTCAAACACGCCGGTGACTTCTTGCCATTATTGAACTAGGCTGGATTTAATCAACAGCATTGCCAGCGCTGCGCCCTCCGCGTCGGGTGCTTGCAGGTCACCGGTGGGAGGGAATGCCAGTCTGGAATCCAGGGCTTCCCTGCCGAGAGGCTCACAAAAGGCAGGGGGGAAAGAATTCATCTGAAGCTTCACATGTTCCCTGGAATAACGTTCCAGCACAGTGAAAGTTTAGCTGCAGTGTCTGCAGCTCCTTCACCATGAGTCAGGGGAAAACCTCCTTTTTATTGGTGTGAGTGAGTGCTTTGAGGGGCAGGTCTGCAGCTGAGGGAACATCCTGCTCCCAGGTGCAACACTAACCTTTAGAGGGGCTGTGAAAGCACTTTTGCCTCGTTGTCTCCTGGATGTTTATTTGCACCTTTTAAAATTTTTTTTTGCTTTAGCTATCTTCAGATTCCTCCGACGAAATTACTCAGGGAATAAATCACTGCCCCGTGCAAAGCACCTAATCAAACAGATAAGTCTTGCGTTTCACCCTTGCCTCTCTCACTCCCACACATGACTTTGCATGTGAATCTTTAAGACCTGTATGCCCTATATTTTTTTTCACTCTAATGCTGCAATTAATCACATTACATAACCAGCCTACTGCTGTTTCTAATTAAATTTTTCGGGGAGGGTGGGGAGGGAAAGAAAGAACCCTGCATTTAAATACCGTGAAGGGTCTGTCTTGAAATGACAATGCCAGGAAGCGGCGAGGGAAGGCTCCCTCCATCCTCCTCCTCTCACCCCCGTGCGCCGGGAGCTGCGGCGCAGGCCCGGCTTATGCAACATCCCACGCCGGCGTCTGACTCACGCGCACTTACCTCACCCAGGACAGGCTAAAAATAGGGATTCATTCTTAACTCTGCACAGCCGGGCTCTGCCTCGCTCCCGAGAAGACCCTTGACGGGATTAAAATAGAGCGCGCTGTGTTTCCTGCCGGGGATGCGTGCGCCGGGCTCGCCCCCGCTCGGGGAGCGGGCAAACGCCTTCCCGCGGCCGCGGGGGCTTCCACGCCGCTCCGGGCAGGACCACCGGCAGGGATGGGCCAGCGGGGCGCCCAGACGTCGGCAAGCAGCTCTGTAGTAACTGCGTGCCAGCAGCTGCCGCAGCTTTGGGAAGGGACGCCGGGCTGGAGGATGTGAAATCAGCCCTGGGCTGGCTGGGAGGAGGCTGCTGGTCCCGGAGTCGGGATGCACCGGGGCTGTGGGAAAAGCCTCCCTCAGAACTCTCTCTGCAGCTGCAGCTGAGACCGGAGCGCTGCCCCATGTCCCCCCCTCGCTCCACGCTGCAGCCAGTCCTCTCCCCCACTCCCTCCCATCTCCTTTTGGGAATGGTCCAGCACAGGACAGGGCTGACACAGCCCATCTCTCCCAGGAGAAGAGAACATCCGAGAACATCCCCTCCTAGGCACAGGGATGTTCCCACCTTTGCTGTAGCAGCACTGCCCTGGCTTTGTGAGGCTCACGGCATGTCCAGAGCCCCCACGCCCGCTGGGGGATGTCTCAAGAGCTCTGCTGCCAGTTTAAAAGCAGTTTTCGAGCTGTCCTGGTGGCTGCAGAAGGATCCAAAGTGCAGACGAGCGTCTCAATACTCAGAGCTAGTGAACTTCCAGATGAATTAGAAAATTTAAAAATATTCTGGCAATTGATACATCACTCCAATTAATTTTCTGGCTGCCCTGAAGAAAAAGTCCTGGAGCCTCAGCTTGGTGTAATTGGCACTGGGCTGCTTCCCTTCCCCTCTTCTTTCTCAGAAATCTTTGGCTGAGACCCATTTAGAGGGGCTGATGATGTTTCCCCCTACAAATTCTACCTTAAACAATTTGACAGGGAAAAAAAACCCCCGTACTCATTTTGCTTCCATTGGCCTTTTTGAAAACATCTGTTTCTAGGTTGCCTTATTTTCCTTGGAATTTCAGTCTCAACCCATCTTTAACCTGGCAGTCGGGATGAGCAGTGAACCAGAGGCTCTTGTGGCAGTGCTAACCCAACTGGACACATTCTTCACAGATTCACCATGACAATAGAATTTCTTAAACACAAATCCTGTGCTTGAGGAGATCCACGACCATTCCCCGATTCCGGAGCTAACTTTAAAGTGTATTTGTAAAGAATTTTAATCAGATTATAATAAACATATCAAATTCCTAAAGGCCACGTAAAGACTTGTCTTCTTTAGCTTTCTGCTCCTCCCCGAGGGCACGGGCAGTAGCGGGGCAAGGTAGCTGCATCCAGGTTATTTTACCTCTGGCATCCATCCCTCTGAGCCCTAAGCTCAGCCCTCACCCTGTGGCAGTCAGCATCATTCCTTTCATTCTTTGCCTCAGAGGAGCAGCAGAGCTGCCCTTGCTGGCCTGAAGAGATGCACAGGAGGATGTGCTTTGGTCAGCCAATTTTGCCTCTGGCATCCATCCCTCTGAGCCCTAAGCTCAGCCCTCACCCTGTGGCACTTCATTCTTTGCCTCAGAGGACCAGCAGAGCTGAAGAGATGCACAGGAGGATGTGGTTTGGTCAGCCAGGACACGGTCCCCCGGAGCAGAGCGGTGGCAGCGGTGCCTCACACACTCTGTCACCTCGGTACCCTGTGAAGCTGAGCTCCTGCTTCACGGAGCCGGAGTTCAGTGGGATTTGGGGAACGGAGGTGGCAGGACGCTCTGATGCCATGTGGATGTCTGAGGTGTTTCCCTGATTGCTGCTAAATTGAAATCTCCTGTTTGATGTGACTGAGGAAGAATGCAAGTGGCTTTACAGGAAAACCCGGGGAAGAGGAAGGATGCTCTGGTTAACTGTGAGAAAGAAAAGATGATAAGAAAAGGGAGGAAGGAATAAGACAGACAGAGAGAGAGAACTATTTAAGGAAGCAGACACCTTGAGAAGATAAAACAAAAAAAAAAAAACAAAACAGTGGGACCAGGGGGGACAGCAACAAGAAGCAAAAGGTTTAAACAAGCAGGGAGCAAAGCTCATAGACCAGAGCACAGAGTGAGGGAGGAAAATTAAAAGCAGGGAGCTGATTTATACACAGAGAAAGAAAAACAGCCTTGTGCAACCGGGGTTTTCACGGCATCACATGGCACATGTCCTACATCAGCGGAGCAGTCAGGAAAGGGTGTAGCTGAGGGATGCTGCTTTGGAGTGCTGGAGCCTAATTACTACCTCCTGTTATTTGGGACAAGTGTTTTAAATTTGCATTCTGCCCTGAGAGGCATTACTCCCTCTAATAATTTCAAGTCTTGGGTTGAAGCTGGGAGAAGGAGAATTCAGAATAGCAAAAAAGTAAGTTGTGGGACTTGGACGTGGGAGCGGAGGTGGTGTGAGTGTGGCAGGAGCCAGGTGCTCAGGTTTGACATTTCTTCAGTGCTGGCTGCTGGCCAGAGGAAAAACTTTTTCTTGTGCCTGCCTGGCCACCACCTGAATCCAGAGCAGGGAAGGTTAATGGAGCCCTTGTTTCATGTTGAATTTTCATGCTTGTGGGCCAGGTTCTGTCATTTTCTGTGTTGGATGTGCTGCTCTGTGTCATGTAATGCAAAGCAAACCCGGACAGAGAGTTTCAGAACAGAAATTTCTGTTTATATAAAACTGAGAGAAGTGTCCTCAATGCTTCCTGCAGTGTCCAGACAGTTTGTTGTGACATAAGGGACAGAAAGTGGAGGAGCAGGGCTGTCAGTGCTAGCAAAGCCTGCGAGTTGGATGTGACAAACTATGGACTGGTTACAAAGGCTGGAGATGTGGGAAGAGCATCCTTGAAGGTTTAGAGTGGGTGGTAGGAAGAAATTCTTTGCTCAGAGACTGGTAAGGCCCTGGCACAGCTTGCCCAGAGGAGCTATGTCTGCCCCATCCCTGGAAGTGTCCAAGGGAAGCTTGCATGGGGCTTGGAGGAACCTGGCATAATGGAAGGTGTCCCTGCCATGGCAGGGTCCCTCCCAACCTAAACTCTTCTGTGATTCCACAGTTGTGTGGCACAACAGTTTTCACAGCGTGAGGCAGGAATTGAGGAGGCAAAGCCAGTTCCTGTGGGCTGAGGCCCGTGGCGTGCCAGCCCATGGAGAACCCAGGGCTGGGAACCACTGGCTGCCGGCAGCCTGAGGCCATGTGCTGGTTGCCCAGCTCTGTGCACAGCCCTGGTGAAATGGGTGATTTCTCTCACAGAGAAGGGCAGTGATATTCTCCTGTTTTCCTTGTCAATGCAGCGTGACCTGATGCTGCACTGGTTTGGAAGCCAGAGATTGCCCAGGCACTTGTGCCAGGTCTTCCTGAGATCCGTGCGTATCCCAAGCACAGATCCCACTCTGAGTTTCCTAACTGGCCCATTAAATAAACAAGCACAGCATAAATCCAGTGTGGGCAGTAAATTCCTCAAGCTGGAGAGCCCAGAGACATTGCATTGCTGCGGGGTTCTTCTCAGGGCGAGGGAGGGAGTTTGAAGTTAATGCAGGAGAGGAGGAAAGAGCTGATGCAAGGCTGGAAAGGAGGAGGGAAACAAAAGTAGGGAAATATCTTGCATTTTTTTATTATGCATTGATTTCTGTAATGCAATTCACCTGTAACCCAGAGGGACGTGGCTGGGTGGGAACAGCACCCTCAGTATGTGAATCCCCAGCAGCTGCTTTCTGCAGTGGGGCAGCCTCTGGCAGGGAGTGTGGGCAGCAGTGGGGCACAGAGCTCCCCTGGCCCAGGACACTGTGCCAGGGACCCCTTCAAACAACTGAGCACAGAACCAGAGCTTTTCAGCCCCTCTGGGCTCGAGGGCCTCTGTCACCAGTGCTGGTGCTGCAGCCCTCCCGTGGCTGAGGTGATCCCTGTGCACAGGGGTCCCTGGGCTGTGTCAGCTGTACAGGCACACCAGGCAGGGAGGGCAGGGCAGCTGCCAAGGCCTTCGTGTGCCCACGGGCTGGTGTTTGGCCCTGTCCTATCCCACTCCGAGGGCTGTGCTGGAGGGTTTGGGACTGTCAGCTGATGGCTTTCTTGCCTGTGGTGTGGCTGAGCAACGTGCTCAGCCGTTCGCTCGGGGCTGGGTAATGGAGTTTGTGGTGTTACTGTGAATAGAGGTCTGGTTATAATCCAGGAGGGAAAAATAGACTGCAACCCCCCAGAAAAATAGCAGCTAAACTCTGTTCATGACCTGAAAGGAAGGAGGATATCTTGGGAGTACCATATAGGCAAAAAACCCACCTCTGGCTCTGGCGTGGCGTTGCTCACCCTGCTGCTGTCACACACAGAGCTCCGCAGGTCATTCTGCCACCCAGCAGAACAGAGCAACTCACCCTGGAGCAGGTTTTACTCAAACCACATATTCCCAAAGAGTCTTCATTCATTTCTGAGAAGAACATTCAGGGAGGGTTTGCTGCTATTTCTCTGCAGAGTTGCCCATTTTTGCCCTTTTGCAGTAACCCGTCACTGTTCAGCCCATGAAGGTGTTCGTCCTCTAAGGAGCTAAGGTCTGACCATGCTGGCCATGATCTGCAGCTGTGTCACCTGGCAGGGAAAAGCCTGTCCCATCCTAGGATGGGCTGCCCAAAATCCCAAAGCCTGATGGATTGGCCTTTTCACTTGAAGATTCCTGTCCTGACTTGTGGGCACAAGTCAACCTGTTTGGAAGTGGAGGAAGGTATTGCTGATTGGTACTGATTTATCTGGGACTGGCACTTAGTCTGAGAATATTTCTGGATAGAATTTGGAGAAGATCCCAAAAGTGTTGCTGCTAGCAATGGATTACTGGGATATATGGCTAGTGGGGGAAAACTCTTGCACTGAGAGTTGAGATGTGGCAACCACAATTGCCTGTCTTGGGAAATTTGAGCCACCCCATTAATCTGTGATAATTGTCATATTTATGAACTTTTTAGGGGAAGTTATTTTGGGATGAGAAGCCGAAAAAGTCCTTGACTTAATGTAAATGCTGCCCAGCAACAACTAAACCATTAGAGCATTATCAGCATTAGTCTTATCCTAAATCCAAAGCACAGCCCTGTATCAGCTACTGGGAAAAAATGTTAGCGCCACCCCAGCCAAAACCAGGACATATGATGGTGAAAGCTTCTTCAGGCAGCATACTTTGTTCATTTAATATCACATGCAAATGTAGAAACCTGAGCTGGAGCCTCAGAAAACCCCCAGAGAAGTATTTCTCTGTCTTATCCTCAAGAGGGTGAATGGGAAGCTCTGGCTGAGGAAGAAGTGCTTAGAGATTGTAAATTAACTTACGCAGTCTTCTTCTGATAAGCTCAAACTTCAGTCCACATTTCCAAGATTTCATGTCTTGAAGAGCCTGTTCTCCCACTTCCCTGACTTTTGTCCCTTGAAAGAGGAGATTTGTTCTGCATCAAGTCACACAGATGAGGCTTGGAGTGTTTTACTCCCAGCAGCAAACAGGGAGTCCCTGTGCATTTTTCTCCTGGCCCTGCCATGGGACTGTGGCTGGGTGGATTTGGCACTGCAGGTGCTGGAGCCTTGAGCATTCCTGCCTGGTTTCACCTGCTCCCCTGGCGCTCCCCAGGCACCAGGACTGTCTGGCACTGCTTGTTTGCTCAGCCGCTGTGATTCAGCTGTTGATGCTGTAGTTAAACCAGCATTTAATATCTTCTGTCAGAACTTTGATTAAAGAGAAATCTATCTGATGTGTTGCACTGGCAGAGGAGGCAGCTGGGTGGTCCCAGCCCGGTGTCTCAGGTGGCAGCATCTGGCCTGGGGCAGCCACCACGGCTCCAGCTGTGGCAGCAGGGCTGGCCTGACTCTCGGAAGTCATCTGGGGAGGGTGCAGAGCATGAATCAGTCTGGATTTCTCTGATGGTTTCCTAGCCAGAGTCTTCAGGCAAATATGTACTTTTGCATCATAACAGCTGCTGCCCTTTCTGCCAGTTTCTAACGCTTGCGGTCGCCGGCTTGGCTCTCGCTCGTCCTTCCACCCAGTGTAAACAAATCCCACCCATGTTATGTTTGGGAGATGAAAGCAGAGATCAGTGAGTGAGGCAAGGAGCTGTGAGTGGGATGTGTGCTGCTCAGTCATGTGGCCAAGCGTGGTTATCGGGAAGCACGTGAGCTCCTCACTGCACCATCCCTGCTCCCAAACCTGGGGTTAAAGGTTGGGCTCAGGGATCTTGGAGATCTTTCCCAACCTAAATGATTCTGTGAAACCCAAACTCAAGGTCTTTAGTAAAAGGGCAATGTTGTTGTTAATGCAAAGTCATCCCTGTTTAAAATAAAGAATGGAGATGTCTTCATGGCTTAAACATCATAGCTGTGGTTTGCCTTACGTTTTCCTGGGAAGAGGCATCCTTTGTCTCCATACTTCAGGGCCTTGGAGAAACTGTTCTTAGATGTCTTGTGATGTCTTGCATTTGTGACTTGAGGGAGCACTAAGCAATTATATCTGTGAGTAATAAGTGCTCCAGAGTGTCTGGAGAGAAAAGTATATGGCAGTAGCAGATGAGATATGAGAGGGGACTGGGAAAGGGTCAGGGAGGTGACAGAGCAGATGAGAGAAGGATGCTGCTCCTCTGATCCAGAAACCAGGACAGGAGCTGCTGGGAGCAGGGACTCTGTAGGATCACCACAGATTCTCCCTGCCCTAAGAGAAGTAGGAACATTGGAGCTCCTCCTTCCCACATGTGTATGAGTTGATCCTGTTTTAATGATGCTCAGTATTTGCACATCCTTTTTCTCTCCAGTAATGCTTTTTTTTTTTTTTTTTTTTTTTTTTTTTTGAAGGGCTTTTA
>NW_024506993.1:1257559-1278788 GCF_017590055.1 Onychostruthus taczanowskii | reverse complement strand
TTTTCTTTCTTTTTTTCCTTTAATTTTTTTTTTTTTTTTTTTTTTTTTTTTTTTTTTTTTTTTTTTTTTTTTTTTTTGCTGTGGGTTAAGAGGAAAAAAACAAGTGACAATCTCCTATATTTTGCTTTTGCTGCAGTGATTTCTGCATCTGCTCTGGGGGTTTCATTGGCGTTTGTAGCCTGGACTGGGTTGGAGCCTGATGGAGCCAGCCCGGAGGTGCCGGCTGGCTCCAGCCGTGTTGGCAGCTCCCTGCAAGGACATGAAGGAATATGTTTGAGGAATGACAGTCAAAGCTTTCCTGTGGCAGTCCCTGTGCCTTTATCCAAAGGGAATTCCCTGCATTTGGAAAGATTGTTCAGGCTCAGGAACTGCAGCCAAGATCCCGAGACAGGCAGCAGAGGTCCCGGTAGCTGTGATGGTAATGAAGGAGCAATAGGGACACTCTTTCCCTGGCAGCAGTCCCGAAAGCACTGCCAGATCAATTCCCAGAGAAAAAAAAAAGGCTTTATACCTCAGAATAAATGGCCTTGGGAGGCAGTCAATGCTGAAAAATCAGCCAAGGCAAAGCTTGCTGATGGGAGGTTGATGTTGCCACTGTCTGGTCCCAACCTCAAGAGCAAACCAAAACTGGGGAGCAAAGGAGAAGTGGGGAAGGAAACGTGAGAAAACTAATGGCAGTTCTGTGTAGTGTTTTGCGTCATCAAAGGGGTCATTTTGAGCCCTTTTGCATTTTTCTTTGGGTTTTTATGCCCCTTGACTTTTCTGTGAGATGCACACCCAACGTGTTTCTGCAGCCCATCGTCACAAGGAAGTTCCATTGAAACTGTGGCTTGTGCAATCCCTTTGCCATGGGTCTGACCCATCCCGACTGAAAAGTTGTAGAATGGTTTGGGTTGGAAATGAGTCATAGAATGGTTTCATTTTAAAACTTATCTCACTCCCTGACCTTGGACACTTCCTGGGATGGGGCAGCCACAGCTTCTCTGGGCAGCCTCACCACCCTCACAGTCAAGAATTTTTCCCCATATCCAGTCAAACCCTGCCCTCAGTCATCTTAAGTCCATTCCCCCTTGTCCTGTCACTCCAGGCCATTGTCCAAAGTCCCTCTCCAGCTCCCATGTAGGCCCTCTAACCAAGGCTGATGGGAGCCTCCAGAGACACATCTCAAATTCAGCAGGGGTTTCCCAATGATTTGAAATTTTTTTTCCCAGGAAATGTTCACTGGTAGAGAAGCAGTGCCTGGCCACCATTAGCAGCACTTCGGAGTCAGCCACAGCCATTCCCTCACTCCAAATGCGTGTGGAAAACACTTGAGGAGATTGGAAAAAGCTTTTTAAAATTATCTGGACTTCTGGTTTGTTGTGGTCCCTCTCCTGGTTCAAGAACAGCAGCAGCAGCCGGCCAGTGGCGCTGTCAAGTGTCTGGCTGACTCAACTGGTGTTGGGATCTGCTGGGTCAGGAGGGGACGGGTTCACGCCTGGGGCACGAGGCTGCTGGAGGTGATGTCCTGGCCAGGAGACAATCCCCTGAACACCCTCCTGCCGGCCCTGCTCGCTGCCCACTCGGCAGCTGCACAGCCCTTGAGGCTTTTGGAGGGACACTGGGATAATCTGGGCACCCCAGAGTTGTGCTTGCCCTCCTCAAAGCCACCTTTTGCACCCAAACTCTCAGGTCAGCCTTGGTGACGCTTCCAGCTCTTGTTCCCTCTTGCTCTGTCTCTTTATTTTAATGACTGAATTTTATTTAAATTTAACTCCTGTAACAGTCGCCCACTAAAATTCTTTGCTGTCCTCTGGATATCCAAGGATCTGTGGGACACCAGGATTTGCTGGAGTGAGGGTGAGGAGGAGCTTTGAAAGCAGAGCTATTGATTAAATAATTAAATGGATACAAATGAGCTTTTCTTGGGATTTTGTTTAGCTGGTTCTTGGGTGGAAAAAAATAGTAGGCGGCCTGAGAAGACCAGTACTCTGCCAGGTCTCATTCCTGTTTGGAAAGGGTCTTTGGAGTTTCTCACTGCAGGAAATTGCATTGCCATCAATAATTTATTTCCCTTTAGCAAGGAGACCTTTCCTATAGTGATGCCTGTGTGAGAGGCCTGTCCTGCAGCACACCCAGCTCCCTTCCCCCAGCCCCACTGCAGACATCCCACCTATTCCAGGCTGGGATTTCTCTGATTCCCACTGAAAACAGTGTCAGAGTGCCTCAGTGGTGGGAAGGACTGTGGGTCTCGTGGCTGTGCAGGTGAGCACCCTGCAATGCTTCCCATGGCAGCCTCAGCCCCCGAGTCCCTGTGGCTCCAAGGAGGCCAGGGAGCCTTTGGGGCAGTCTGGTTTTCTGTGCAATAATGCAAATGTGACCAGTGATGTAAGGATGGATTGTGCAGCTTTTGCCAGCTTTTGGAGAAGGTTTGTGTTTCCTGATGAGGTCTGTGGGTGCCGGGGCAGTGCTGGAGGCACCGCCTCACATTCTTGGAGATGCTTCAGGAACCGCTGGGCACCGGAGGGTCCATGGAAAAGGAGGATCACAGCCCTGGCACGCCCCAGCGTGAGCTGGAGCTGTGCTGACACTTCCCACAGCCTGAATCTGTCCAGTCCCTCCAGGGCTGGCTCTCGTTTTGGGTTCACCTGTTAAAAAGTGAGACTCAGACACCTCGTGAAATAGCTGGTTTTGTCTGAACACGCACTGTTCTCTCTAAAGCTTCTTTGGAGCCCTGTTTTACCATTAAAAACAGCTAAAATGAGGGAAAAAATTGCAGAGAGATTTCAATATTAAACCAGGGCAATTTCTACTGTCTTTCCCCCCTTTTAAATTTTGTTTAGACCTGATGAGAACTGTTTGAAAAAAAAGCTGGAAAAGTTAATCTTTGAATAGCAAACGTCCCTGAAGGGGGAAAGGGGGGAGAAAAAAGGGAGAATGGTCCTTTCAAAGAATCATTGACCTAAATTGCACTTTAATGCACATACCACGCTGTCCACACCACCTACGTGTCTCCAGGAATCCTGCTCAATAACAAGCACTCAATGTTTAGTCATTTCCTGCAGCACGTTTGCAGGAGCCGGTGGCTCCGTGCGATCGCATGTGTCAGTGCTCGGCAGCTCCAACAGTTGCTTTCCATATCAGCAGCTGCTGGCTTCCATCTCCTGTTGGGAAAGGTGCCACGGCCAGCCCAGGTTAATGTTTCAGCCGCCTTCCAGCAGGAGTTCCAGCAAAGGCTGCGGTGACGTGGTGACACCTCGCCCCGAACCTGGGGTTTTCAGCTCGCTCAGGGAAATCCTGGCTTCAGAGCCGAGCGGGCTGCACAGCAGGAGATGGGTTTGTCCTTTCCCTAGCAGGGCTTTTAAGGAGGTTTTATTTTTGTGTTTATGAATCTGGTGAGTTTATGGGCAGCGAGTCACGCAGGGGAAGCAGGGGCTGCTCCGACCTGTGCAGCTCTGGCTCGCTCGGCCCCAGCTGCCTGCCAGGGATGCCAGGTCCCCTGCCTGGGCCAGTCCTGGCTTCCCACTCGGGGGTTGCTGCTCCTCACATCAGCCCCAGCTCACTCCCTGCTGCATGGGGGGCCAGAGAGTCAGGAATTTACACAGACAGGTGGTGCTAGGACAAGAAGGAATGGTTTTAAACTAAGAGGGGAGATTAAATTAGATATCAGGAAGAAATTCTTTCTTGTGAGGGTGGTGAGACCCTGGCACAGGTTTCTCAGAGAAGCTGTGGCTGCCTCATCCCTGGAACCAGGCAGGACAAGGCTTGGAGCAGTCTGGGATAGTGGAAAGTATCCCTGCCCATGGCATAGGGATGGAAAACGAAATTAACTTTAAGGTCCCTTCCAGCCCAAACCATCCTGTGATTCTATTATTTTACAGCCATTAGCTCAGCCGTGCAGGGAGGATGATCTTGCCCAGAGAGATTTGCAGTTTGTGCACTGCCCTTTCAGACAGGCATCGGAGCTGCTTTCTGCCCAAGGAATCGAGGGCTGGATCCTCTCACTTTTTAAAGTGTCTGCCTTCAAAATGGTGGCTGCTTCTCACTTGAAGTTCATGAGAACAGATGGCTGGATCTCAGAGACAGGAGTTACAAGCTATAGGGTGTTTTTCACCACATGTCTTGCTAGTTTCCCTCCTAAAAAAAAAAGATCTGTGTGAGAACCCTCCCAACATGCCAGGCCAAATCTGACCGTCTGTTAAGTTCACTTTATATAATCTCTGTTTAGAACTGAGTGCCCTTTAAAAACCCGGGGAGGGCTCCTCGCTGGGAGACCAGGGCAGGCAGCAGCTGCACAGCCACCCCTCCCCAGAGCCCAGCAGCCTCCCTGCACAGATATTTGATTTTTAGCTCTGGAGGAGGGGGGAGCCTGTTAAACGTCTAGGGGGGGCCCTGTGTGCGTGCTCGGGGCACAGCCAGGGCTGGTTGGCAGCCCGTGTGTCCCACGGGCACATCCAGCAGGAGACCACGCCGGGATCTCACAGCTCCAGGAGCAGCATATGCTCCGGGAGACCTCGCTACGTTGCATAAGCCTCCCATCCCAGGAGCTGGCTGAGCACAGCACATGAGTCAACAGCACAGCGAGACTTGTGCCGTGGGAGTCACACCTACTCTTGGCTGCAGAATTATCCAGAGAAGCAGAAGGTTAATAGGAACAAAATAAAGCCTAAGGAAGCCTTAAAGGTTAGTTGCAGGATTTGATTCTGTTGGAAAGAGAGGGGGAAAATGGGTCAAGCGGGGGAAAGCAGGGTAATGCAAAGCCATGGTGTCTGTCTCCTCAGGAGACAGTCCAGTTTGGATCAGTAAAAATGTGATCAATAAAACATTTGTATTTTCAAATTATCTGTTTCTGCAGAGGGCCATTGTTAATCACAGAAAGAATGAGAAAGAATGTGGAGTAAAGCTCCAGGATGCTCAAGAAGTATTACCACTGCATGAAAGCAGTTCTGCAAGACAGGGAATGACTCCTCAAAGTTTGTAAATACAGGCACAGCAAACACCTGACCCAGAGCATCAGCAGCACCAGCACAGTGCTTGGCTTTGCTTCTGCTCTATAGATCATTGCTTCATCTAGAGTTCGTTATTTTATCTTGGGACAGTTTGAAAACTTAGATTCAGACAGGAATCAGAGCCAAAGCGGGAGCAGGTCGGTGTGTGGCACCTGACACCCCTGAGCATCTCTGGTCCAGGCAGGGCAGGGCTCGTGCTGCTGTGCAGTGCCAGCAATGGCATCCACAGAGGAGGGACAGCCTGGCTGGGTGCCCCAGTTCTCACCAGTTTGGCCTTGGTACCCAGTACCCTGACTGGTCTGCTGCAGTTTGCAGGTTGAGTCCCCACTCAGATCTGATCCAAATTTCCTAGTGGGCTCTGGAGCAGGGTGGGAAATGGGGATATCCTGAAAAGATGAATTCACGGGATTTCAGTTTATAAAGATGCTCCACTGAGTAAAATTTATCATGATATTGAATCCTTACTGAGTAAATGAGTTTGGTTTATTGCATTTGTATTTGTCAAGAATGCAGTGGGGCCTCCCTGGCCTCAGGAGAAGCAAAAGAGGGAATACAGAAAGTTGTGTTTAATTTCCAGGATGCTATCTCGGGTTTTTTCCCCCTAAAACAAGATTCCCATGGCTAAAGCTGATATTGCTTGTGATGCAGACTTGCCTGCCCGAGGTTCACCTCAGTCCCAAATCCGTGCTGTAAAAATCGGGGATTACCGAGGTGGGAGTGGAAGCCCCTGGAGGCTCGGAGCTGCTGGGAATTGTGTCCTTGCTGTGCAGGGTCCTGGCTGCCGGCCACATCCCAAGGTCTGAGTGGAGCACGACCGTGGGGGAGGTGTTGGGCAACACAAGGGATGTTTCATCCCTCGCTCCCGGTGCTCCTGCAGAGGGAAAGATGGTCTTGTGATCAGGGCACAAGACCAGGAGTCAGGCGATGTGGGTCACTGCAGAGCTGGATGTGCCAACAGGAGTGAAGAGTCCTGACACCTCCGCAGGCACAGGCACTCTGGGAACGTGCAGGTTGCCTTCTGCCCCTTGGGGTGCTTTGTGATGATCTTGTTGGGGAGTAACAGCTCAAGGGATTTAGCACAGTAATTTAAGCGATGAACTGTACTGTGATGGAGCCAAAGAACACTCGGTGGCCTTGGGCTGAAGCTTGGGAAAAAGGCCCTTAGGATGGTGGAGAGGGGTAATGGAGGGAGATGGATGTGGTTTGGTTAGTCATCCCAAGTGAGAGGGCACTTGCAGGGTGCTTATCTCCCCATCAAACCCTGCTCCAGCTCATGAAAGGTTTCTCTCTCCTGAAGGTGCCAGAACCTCCTTTCCTTTGCAGGAATGTTGAATGCCCACACTGTGCAGTGTGTGTGAGGTACTGGGGTCCTGCTCACATGGAGAGCACAGGGGTGGCCTCCCCTCCTGCCCAGGGCTGTTTGGGCTGGAGGTGTCACCCTATCCCTCTCCCTGACTCCAGCCATGGTGGGAAGGGGACAACACACCTGGCCAAGCTTCCCCTCTGACCTGCAGGGTCCCTCCACAGGCACTGGGCAGCTACAGGACTTCCAGGTGTGGCCATCTCCTGTCCCCCAACTCAGGCCCAGGTGAGGGGACCTGGCTCAGGTATTTGGGTGCAGAGCCTGAAGGGGTCCCCAGGAGAGCTGAGCACAGCCTGTGCTGCATCCCTGGCAATGAGCACAGGCTCTGAGCTCCATCCCTGCCGTTCCCCCGGCATCTGCCATGGGTCCTGGCACAGGAGACTGCTCAGTTTTTCCTAAATCTGGCTGATCTGTCTCCTGGGAAATGGGAGTCAGCTTGCTGCTTGCATCAGCCTCAGAGTGGCAGCTGGGAAGTCAAAGTCCCTCTTTAGCTGTAGACACACAGAGGAGCTTTCATCCCCAAAATGTGCAAGGTTTGAAATGTTCATGGGAGAAAAAAAGAACACTTCCTTATAGGGGAAAAAAAGGATAAAATTCAGTAAATCTGTTTGGTTCCTATGGGCCTTCTTTCAGGTGCAGACTTGAGGAGCTGGAAGGAGGTAGAAAGGGGGGAGAAATCCCAGCTGAGAAGGTTCTGTGTGGTGTGTCCAGGTGGTGGGAGCCTGAGCAGAGGTCCCTGCTTGGCTGTGGGCTCCCTCCCTGCTCCACCCAGCTCCCAACCACTGGTCTTGTGATTCCTTTTTTTTCTTCTTTTTCTTTCTTTATTATTTTTTAAATTTTTATTATTCAGTCCCGTGATTTTGTTTTCACCATTCCTAATTCATTGCCTTGGGGAAGGGAGGCAGGGAACAGCACAGATTTGTGCTGCTGTGATTTTCAGGATGTCATGGGCCATAATGTGGCTTTGAAGTGATGAGGCATTGCCAGCCAGGCTGCAGAAATCAGATTTTTGATGGAAAGGGCATAATGCACTTCTAATGAAGCTGTGGGTTTACTTCTATTCATTTCAGTATTCCACTTCTTTCCTTACTTTACCCAAGCAGTGAATATCCATCAGTTGTGAGCCCCACGGCAGAACCCTGGTGTGGTGTCACTTCAGGGCAGGTGCTCAGACACCTTGGTGAGCACAGGACTGTGCCTGGCCAAGGACAGGTAAAGATGAAATCCTGCCTCGTGCTGAGGTTCCAGAACTGAAGGGGTTATATTATTTCCAGGTAATTTCAATGGCACTCAGAGATAGTTTCAAACTTACACAGGGCTTTTCATCCTAAAGAGTCCCAGAGCAGAGAATTCCATACACAAACTGCATGGAGATAAAAAATGGCAATGGACTGATGGTGCCTGGCAAGAAAAGTAAAGAACAACCTTCTGTGTTGGATGCTGAGGGAGGGGAGCATCCAGACAGACAGATCTGTGTGATATCTGTACAGGCACACCTCGTGAGAGACACGAGAACGAGCACTGCTTCCCAAAGCCCAGCTGGAAGGTGGCCCAGCAGTGCCCCTGTGCCCACCTGACCCAGGGCTTTCCCCATCCCACTTCCCTGGGGCCAGGGGGACTGGTGGGACCTGGTGACCAGGCTGACCTGGAGCCCCCAGCCCTGAGTCACGTCTGTCCTGCTCAGCTGCCCTCGGGGCATGGCCCTGTTGTGCTCCAGGGGTTTTCCTGTCTTGCAGTTGGAAAGAAGCAAGAGAGAACAGTGGTGGATCATCAGTGTCCCGTGGGGAGTGAGGTGTCTGTCACCTCCTGCCAGCCCTGGTGGCATCACCGTGGCTCCATGGCAGCTCTCAGTGTCACACAGGGAAAGCTGTGTGTCATTAAAGGTGCTCCTCAGCCAGCTGGGAGAAGTTCCCCAAACGGCTGGTTGTCCTGGGAGGGTGTGATGGAGGTCAGCCTTCCTTTGGCCTGGGTCAGCCTTCCTGTCCTTGGCTGGGAGCTGGAGGAGATTCCTGCTGTGGGAGTGCCAGGTCCATGTGTGTCCATGCTCTCCTCACCAAGGACAGAGGCTCTGGCTCCCAGCTGTGAGCCCAGTGTGCTGTGGCAGGGGTGTCTGTGTGAGCAGGGGAGGTGGAGGGTGTGGGGTGCATGTGCAGCCACCTCTTGACAGGGCTGCTCCTGCAGTGGAGCCGGGAGCATCCCCGTGCAGGAGCTCAGGGAGCGCCGTGTCCTGCAGCTCAGCACCTCACCCACGGTCCCTGGCAGTGCCCAGCCTGCTGGGGCCACGTCTGAGGGGGCTGAGGGACTCCAGAGGGGGGCTGCAGCTCTGGCACCCCCAGCTCATCTCCCAAAACCCTCCTCACCACGTTTCCCAACAAGACAGAATAGAAACTGAAGCTCCTGCCAGGGAATTTCCACCCCAAATCAGTAACGCTTGAGTAGTGGCAATAAGCCGCTAAAAGAGTTGATTTTTTTGTTGTTGTTGTTGTTTTTGGTTTTTCAATTTCGATTTTCTGGAAAGTTGGCTGCACGGATGTGTGAGGTGGGTGTGGTGACCCCAGCACGGCACAAAGCCTTGCTCATAAGGGTTGCTAGGTGATGCCTCAAACGACAGCCATGGCTGGGGAGAGGCGACAGCCCGAGGGCAGGTCAGCCTCCCAAATTGTTTTATGGCTAAAGGAGGTTTCGGAGTTTTCTTTGCAAACATAAATAGAATTTATCTGTATTCTTAAGTCCCATAAGAAAAATAAACCCCAAGATCTCCCACTAACTTTTTGAGGAAGTTACTTTCTGATGGAAATAGTTTGGTATCCAAAATACACAAGGCTCGGCGGCTCGGGGGAGGTCATGGCAGGCAGCTGCGCTGGTCCTGTTACTCAGTGCTCTGGGAGGGGGTTGCTGGAAGTCTGGAGGAGGTTTCATGATGGAAGATTGGGCTAAATAAAGGTCTTCCACCTCCATAATTCCGGCAGCTGCATTTCAGCACAGGATCCAGTCACAGTGTGACACGGCGTCTCGGATGGAGGAGGGAGCCTCAAACCTCGCTGCTTGGGGGCAGCCAAAGTGATTAATGGAGCAGCCTCTGCTCAGGTGGCTTGTTCCTCAGGTCCCTGTCCCTGAAGATTATCTGCAGTGAGTCCAGCTCCTGGTGAGCTGGCAGTGAGGGCTCAGTTTTTATCCTGTCTGTTCCCAGCAAGTGCCTCTTGGTGCACGTTAGCTCCGAGAGGGCTGGAGCCTGGCAAAGCCACAGCACCCGGATGTCCAGCCCAGCCCCGTCATTTCCAGTGAAGCTGGGGTTGTCAGGGGCATTCAGCCAGTCATGTCATGGTCTGGGCATCCTGACAGCTCCTGGCTGCTGGCTGGGAACAATACCACTGTTCCCAAGGGATGGCAAACCAAAATCAGGGTATTTTAGTATTTCCGATGAGTTTGTAAAGAGTAGCCAAAGTTGACAGGCTCCAGACAGCTGTTTATAGAGTCATGGAATGGTTTCGGTTGGGAGGAACCTTAAGAACCATCCCACTCCACTCCCTGCCATGGGCAGGAACACCTTCCACCATCCCAGGTTGCTCCAAGCCCCATCCAAGCTGCCCTTGGACACTTCCAGGGATGGGGCAGCCACAGCTGCTCTGGGCACCCTGTGCCAGGGCCTCACCTCCCTCACAGGGAGGAATTTCTTCCTCATACCCAATCTGAATCTCTCCTCTTCTAAGTTTAAAACCATCCCCCCCTTGTGCTATTGCAACAGGCCCAGCTGGAAGGAGAATGTGGTGGGATGTTTTGTTTCCATGTGCAGCTCCTCATGCCTGGCTGCCTCCTTTAGTTATCCTGGGGTCAGGAATGAGCCCCCACTGATCCCCCCAGCTCACCTGGGGCTCCCCCATCCAGGCTGTGCAGCCAGGGCAGAGCAAGGGTTAATGAGGGTACTTGGGCTGCTCTGGGAAGGTGCTGCTGAGTGTGGGGAAGAGGAAAGCCCGTCTGGGGCGTAGCAGAGACTTGGAGGTTGTTATTCCCATCAGGAGAGGTCAGGAGAGAGGGACAGCAGGCCAGGTCCCACCTTCTGGCTCAGCCTCCACAGGGAGTTGCTTGTGAGGCCAACTTCCTCTGGGAGGAAGAGAAAGAGAGCCATGGAAGCTGTCCAAACCCTCTGCTGAGAAAGAGGGTGAGGCCAGACAGGGTTGATTTGGGACTTTATTTGGGTGTGCTTGGAATTGCCTGTGCCGGGGAAGCACCGGGAGCCAGAGGACGCAGATAACCTGCGGCTGCTGCGGGGTGAATCACCCTCCCACACCTGCACAGCGCACCTTGCTGGCTGCAGGGGCAGCAGCCGCTGCTCAACTGGCCTTTTTGGGGATGGAAATGGGAAATGAGCTGTGCAGCTCAGCCTCCGCAGAGGGCTCTGCCGGCAGGGAGGAGGCTCGGCCAGCACGGGCGCTTCGTTAATAAACAAATATGTGTGGCTCCACCGGGTTTGAAGAACTCCTGGAAGCAAAGTAGTTCTGAGGGTTGAGTCCTTGGCCTGCTCTGAATGACTGAAAATAATTGGTTTTATTTCTCTTCCCAAGTCCCAGAACCCACAGGTTTCCCTGTAACACACCTGACCCCGCTGGCTCCTGACAGTGAACCTGGATGTGTTGGCTGGCCCTGGGGCTGGACCCCTCTGACTGTTTTTCCAGGTGTTTGTGTGCCTGCACACCTTGCTCTGGCTGGAAAAAGGCTTGGAAAACCTGAAACCTGCAGCCTGTGGCTGCAGGAAGGAGCCATGAGGAAAAGGGACTGCTGGGGGCTCTGGCAGCTCCTGCCCACGCTGGGCAGGGGCTGGGGGTGACACTGAGGGGCTCCAGCGGCTCTGGAACCCAGCAGGGGCTTGGCCTGTGGCCACTGTCATGACCAGGGGACCCTTTTCCATGATGCTGCATCACAGGGGGTGATTCAACAGCTTTCTAGAAACACAAGGATGTAAAAGAAGTAAAGAAGGAGGTTTTCCTTCTCTGTTTTCCTTCTCTGTTTTCCTTCTCTGTCTCTTTCTACATGAAGAAATAAGGCAACTTGGGTTCTCCCTTCAGGGAAGAGGGAAATTTGGCACCAAAAAGCCCCTCCATCCCTTCCCACATCTCTCCACCACATGTCTCCGCTTCACTTCTCACTTGTTTTGACATCAAGTACTTTCCCCAAAAAATATTAGTCACAACTTTGGCTTCAACCAGCCAACTCTTAACCTTCCTCAAAGTGGTTTGCAGGGGTGACGTTGTAATGTGTGATGGAGATGGGGACGGGTGGGCGGATTCAGCCTTTCTGGAAGGTTCTGCGTCGAGGTTTGGGAGCCCTAAAGCTGCTGCCTGCTGCTCTAAGGGAATCCCAAAGGACCTGTCAGCAGATCCAGGGAGCTTTGCTGGGTCCTTGGAATAACACAAAGTGTGAGGCTGGAAACCCAGGACATGTGGTGGGGGTGATTGTCAATGGAGCTGAGTGAGCAGAGGATGAGTACGGTGTAAAGCTGACTAATCCGTGTTGAGGGGTGTCCAACTTGAACCAGCTGCCTAAAATCTGGGCTGGGAGCAATAACAGCTCTGTTGAGCAGTTCAGCACCAAGAGGAGGGAAAACCCCAAGGGGCATGTGGGATCAGGTATGGATTCCTGGGAAGGAAGGGGTGAGGGACGCTTGGGTTGGGCAGAGCTGTGAAATCGTGTTCCAGACCCACAGCAGCTGCACATGAGGAGCCTGCAGTGGCTGTGGGATCCAGGGTGAACCCAGCCCTGCCTTCCCTGTGCTTCCTCAAGTAATTATTCACACACCTTGCACCTTAATGAGAACCTGCTCCATTTTCTCATCCCTCTGCTCCGTGGCTCTTCCCTCATGGCTGCTCCTTCAGAGCTCTTTGCAAACCCCATCTGCTAAAGGGCTTGGATTTTCTTTTTAAAAGGAGAAATCATTGGAAATTAGTAGTTTCTCTGTGCGTTATTATGCTTATAATCCTCTAATTTGGTAATGGGGCTGTAATCACAGCCATGCAGGGTGAGGAGCAGAGCCAGCCCAGAAAGGTGCCCTGGGGATTCCCAGGCACAGCAGGCACAGCATGCCCAGACAGAGCGTGATCCCATGGCAGGAAAGGCAGGGAGAGAGAGGATGGACCTCCCAGCACTCCCAGGGATGGAAAACCACAGTCAAACACAGCTCCTGGGTGAGGAGCCCTCAAACAAGAGATGTCACCATGGGCAGTGGCAGACCCTGTGCCCAGAGCCTGTGTCTGTGAGCAGCAATTGAGCTGGACAGCCACATCCCTCCCCAAAAAGTCAAGAGAAAACAACAAAGTCAAGGGAAAACAACAAATGCCATCCCTTTGCCAGGGATACTTCCTGCTCAGGAACATTTTTCAAGGCAGGTGAGTTCCCAGGATGCAGAGGAAGGCGAGGTCACACATGTGAGTGAGGCCCTTCCAGCCCCAAATCACAACCTGCTGCTCCTGAGGCTGCTGCCCTGCCCATTCCCACCGCAGGATTTTCCCCCTTCCAACCCTGTAGTGAGGGAAATTGCTGCAAATGTGCAGCTTGCTGAGGGTAACGTGTGGTGCCACACCTGGGTAAAAAAACCAAGCAGGGACTTCCAGATTGTTAGACTGGAAAAGTGAGGGGAGCTCATTGGGATCTGCAGAGCCTGGCTGTCCAGGCAGGAAATCCAGCTGTGCTGGGGCTGGTGGCTCTCAGGGAACTGCTCATTCCCACATCCTGCATCCTGTGAAAGGTCTCCTGTTGTGCCACCCTTCCAGGCTGCAAGGTGCTGGCAACAGGGACCTTGCTCTCAGCAGGGCTAAACCCAAGTAAAGCCCTGTAAGCACTGTGGAAAGGAGGCTGGAGCAGGTCTGGCTGATGCTGGAGATGGGTTATATTCCAAATAATGCTAAAACTCAGTCCCTGTGCAGGAGAGGTGGACAGGAGAGGTTCCCAGGGGCTGAAACCTCAGCCCTGATGGGCAAACTGGAGTCAGGGATGTCTTCACTCAGCACAGCTGGCTCAGAGATCCAGGGAAAACCCTGAGCCTTGAGAACCAAGGGACTAGAAATGCAGAGCAGGGATGAAAATGATGAAAATGAGACAAAGTCACCACTTCCCAAAACCTTCACAGTGAAGGAAACACCTCCCACTGTCTGGAGGATCCATGGGAATATTACAATATTTGTTCCAAAAACATGACTGGGTGGATCCAGACTCACTGACGCAGACACAAGCAGCTAATTGAATTCATACGTAGGAACCCTGGACACCATCTGGCCTCAATAAAACGTGGGTCCGGAGCTGTTTCTTAGCAGATGGTTCCTCATTTTCATAATCTGAAATCAAAAGATCATTTTTCTATCTGGAGATCAAAGGCACCTAATGTCTCCTCGGTCGAGGGTTACAAAGCAAAACCTGTGTCCTCTGTTTTGGCATTTGGTGCGAGGCTGATGGGGGTTTTCCCCTGAAACCTCTGCTCAGGCTCCGGGCAACCACATCTGGGCAGCAGCTGCAGATGTTCACAGCTCTCCAGGGCTGGGCTTTGTTTCCATCACGGGGACGTGCAGTTTATAAAATCAGAAGGGACAGCTGTAATAAACTTGTGTGGCCATTTCTGTTTCCCCAGACTACTGCAGTACAGCCCACGTGAATGTTTGGGGAGGAAATGATTCCTTTTGCCTTAGAAGAAGAGCTCAGAGCCCTGCCTGACCTCCCAGAGCCCAGCAGCCCTGCAGCCCCGTGTGTGAGGCCAGCACGGTGGCCGCTCTGATGTGCTGGTTGGGGTGTCCTGTGCAGGGCCAGCAGCTGGACCCGATGATCCTTGTGGCCCCTCCCAGCTCGGGATGTCCTATGGTTTTCTGATGCCTGTGGGAGACACCCCTGCAGAGGAATGAGATCAGCCTGGAGAAAAGGAGCTCAGGGGGGACCTTGTGGCTCTGCACAGCTCCTGACAGGAGGGGACAGCCAGGGGGGCTCTGCTCCCAGGGAACAGGGACAGGAGGAGAGGGAACGGCCTCAATTCAGGAGGAATTTCCCTAGGGAAAGGGTGGTCAGGCCGTGGCAGGGGCTGCCCGGAGAGGTCTGGAGTGCCCATCCCTGGAGGTGTCCGAGGATGGCAAGGTGGGGATGGGGCACAGATCTCGGAGGCCTTTTCCAGCCTCGGTGGTTCTGGAATTCCGGGAGTCCGGGCTCCTCCTCGGCGGGTGCGGGTGGGCGAGCGCTCGCCTCCCCGGCGACGTCAGCGCCGGCACAGCATGGGAGGAGAGGGGGGCGAGATGCTTCTGTGGAAAGCGCTTCCACACCCACCCCAAAGCCTCGGGGACAGACGTGATCTTTGCCACCTAAGAACGAGAGGTGTGTGGTTACTCGGAGCAGGTCGCAACAAACTGAGTCCTGCTCACAAAGCTCATTTTCCAGCGGGTACCCGTGTGCTCAGGGCCGCTCTCGTGGGCCCAGGTGGAACCCAGAGGCCCTCCCGTGCTGCCAGCCCACGCTGCATCTCAAGCTCTGATGCACGAGGTGGATATTTGCGCCGGGATCAGCTCCCAGAGGAGCTGGAGCTCTTCCCTGCTGTGCCTGCTGCAGTATGGAAATGATGCTCCCGGCAGACAGCTGAGTCCCACCTCGGTTCCCATTCACCTGGAGATGAAAGTGCTCTGGCTGCCAGTGTAGGCGGGGCAAAACTATTTAAAAACCTCATTAGAGAAAGTATTTGGGGAAGACAGCAACACCCTCAGTTGTGGTTTGCTCCAGGACTTCTCAGCCAGATCCCTGCTGATACAGAGGGAAGGGCACTATGAGAGACATTCCTGTCAAATACTACTCCTCGTGGGGATGCCTTGGGTGTCCTTTGCCTTCCTCTCCATCCTGGTGGGCTGGGTTTTACCTAAACCTGAACCTTCCCCTCCAGGTGGTGTTTTGGGGGCTGGAATCAGGGCTGTGTATGGCACAGAGGGGTCCAGGAGTGATGTAGGAGGGTCCCAGCTCCATGCTGGAGGAACGCAGCCAGCAGAACTTTGTGTGATCTTGATTAGGCAGAAATCCACCATCAGTATTTCCTATTCCATTTAATTCCTGTTTGTGCTTATTTCAGCTGAATTTGCAGCAGGAGTAATGCCCAAGCCACATCTGGCTCGTGATGCACATGGGATCAGACTGGGAGTTTGGGAGGAGGTGGATCTGGATTCAGAGGTTTGGCTTCTTATTTAGAAAATGACGGGTTGCATTCTCCCACGGCTGCTCCAGACTGCCCCAGAGCTCTATGATATTCCTGGCCAAGGGTTTTTTCAGTCTGCCTGACGAGGAAACGATGTCATGTGTATGGCTTGTCTGGCCTCGTGCACCTGCACTTCCCCTTCTGCCTTCATTTTCTTTGCATCCCATTTATTCCAAGGGGCCAAATGTTCATTAAGTCCTGATGAGTTGGAGTGCCAGGAATCCCTTTTCCTCCCCCAACACCTTAAGCAGCCCCAGTCAATACAGACAAGTGCAGCCCTCAGCCAGCTGAGGGACACCCCGAGCCCTCCAAGCAGGTCCCATGGGATCCCACAAAGACCAGACTGAGCGAGGAAGGCCACGTGCAGCACCTGGCCTTGTTGTCCCTTGGCTCCAGCCACAGGAGCTGGTGGCATCTTGGCAAAGCCCACTGGGTTCCCGGTGTGCCCCTTCCCAGAATCACGTGGAATCACAGAATCAGCAAGGTTGGAAGAGATGTTTGGGCTCATCCAGTCCCACCATCACCCCTAAACCATGTCCCCCATCCAGACAGCTCTTGAGCACTTTCAGGGGTGGTGACTCCACCACCTCCCAGGCAGCACTGCAGCCCCCAGCTCCCCACACCGCCCTGAGGAGCAGCCCCTGCTGTGCTGATGGCATCTGCAGCTTGAACCGACTCCCCCCAACCTGGCCCTCAGGTGCCTCACACCCCGTGGGCAGGGAGGTCACACAGACACTGTCCCAAAACCTTGAGCTGAGAGGTCAAGGTTTAACTCACTCATGTCCTCACATGAACTGCAGGAGGAACACACTCCTGGGCTCTTCTGCTGCCTGTCCCAGCTTTATTTTATTATTATTTTTAGGGGTGGGTGTGTAAATTTTTTGACTCAATTAGCAAGTTGAGAATATCCTCTGTGTTAATATTTGACTCAGACATGATGCAGTTCAGCCCTGTAGCTGTTGTTACCTGCATCCCCTGAAAGAACAACATCTCCCCAGCCTGGGAGCCTCAGTGGTGCTGATTCCTGCCGGGGTACGTGGGTGCCAGTGGAAAGTAAATAACGTGGTATTTTCCAAGTGGCAGATCTGAAGGCACCCTGCTTTCCTTGCTTTGCATACTCACAGAGCACCATCCTCTCTGCTTCCCAGATCTGAAAGCCAAGGCAGAGACATCTGATGGGGCTCCAGCGCTGACTCACTGTTTGATGTGAGGCAGGAGGAGGGATGTGATCAGATCCCATTGTGCAGAGCATCCACCAGACAACGCCAGCAGCGGGAGGAGAAGCGATTCCTCATCCTCCCTGGCCCTCCAAACCCTGCTGTCACCCCTCGCTGTCCCCTGCCCCCCTGCAGCAGCCAGGGTGTCACCTCTGAAATGGCTCGTGGCTTGTGGACTCCCATCCCTGGAAGTGTCCAAGGCCGGGTTGGATGGGAGCAGCCTGCTGCAGTGGGAGGTGTCCCTGCCCACGGCAGGGGTGGAACTGGATAACTTTAAGGTCCCTTCCAAGGCAGCCCGTTCCATGAGTCCCAGATTCCATGATTAGGCCGTGTGCAGACAGAGCTGAGGCCTGTGCAGCCCCGGGGTGTGCCGGCTGTGCACGCCCGGGGTTCTTTCTCACGAGATGGTGCAAGAGCCAGGGGGGAACTGGTTAAACAGCGTGAGCTGCCGGGGCTTGGCAGGGCAGCATGTCACCGGGAAGCCGGTGTTTTATTAAACACACTATCAAAGTGGGCTAAAGTCTCTTATTAATGTCCACAAATTTTGCCACTTCCAAATAGTTTCCACCTACACGTTCCTCCCACTGCTGCACTGGGTGCTGGCAAACATCTCTGCTCAAAGAGGGGAATGGCTTTCATTTGAATAGTCCTGGGGCGAGTTTCGCTGAGCGATGCCAGCGTCATTCCCGCAGCTCTCACGTGCCCGGCAGCGCTCCAGGGTCGTGCCGGAGGGAGGGCACAGAGACAACAGCTCTTGCTGTGTTTTCCCAGTGCTTTATCCAGGCAGAGCCCACGGCAGCCTAAGCCAGTGCAATGAAGCAGCGATGGATGCACATATTTGCGATATTAAATCTCGACTCGTGACGGTTCCTGACGGTTCCACGGCAGCGAGCGCGGCCAGCTGTGCCATCGAGAGTCACACACGGCTGAAACCGCCCGGCTTCACACCACATCGGGCTTTTGCAACTCCCAGAGGGCTGAGGCAGAGCCCGCTGGGTGTCAAACTGCTCCTCGCACCGTGCCTGAGCTCCCGCGGTGTCCCGGGGGACCGGCTCAGGGCTGTGCGCTCTCCCCAGCCTCGGACACTGCGGCTGGGAAAGGAGATGTGCGGCTCTCCTGGGAGCTCCGCAGGCTGCACGCCGCGCTGACCGCGCTCTGCAGGGCACAGGCCCCGCGGGGATGGAGGCGCTGCGCCCCCGGCCGAGCCTCCCGCCCGTGCCGGAGCTGCCGGGCTCGGGCAGGAGAGAAGCCCGCTCCCACAGCTCTGCCAGAGACAGCCTGGCTCCCGCAGGAACTCTCCCTGGTGCGGAAAGCACGGGGTGTTCCTGCCGAGGATGCCGAGGGCTGAGCGCATCCCGCCCGTCCGGCCTCGGCAGGGCTGAGCTTTCACCTCCGGTGCCAGTAACCCGAGCCGGGATTGCTGGAAATGGGAGAGAGGGAGAGTCAGCGATTTGATTACAGGCCACAGGCACATGCCTGGCCTTCATGGATATATTAAGTAAGAGACATTTTAAAACAAAACCACCCTCAGTAACCTTATCGTAAGCTCGAATCCACAACCCATCTGTTAACTCCCGGCGCTGCCCACATAGGCTTCCATCAGACAGCAGCGCCAGGGATTTTTGGAACGTTTTCCCCCAAATCCCCGCGGTCGGAAGGGGACAGTCCCGGGGAAAAGGCAGATCCTGAGTCTCGGATTCCCAGCCCACCCCCAAACCAGCCCCCAAACTCTCACCTTCTCGTGCCTCTGTAAATAACTGCAAATCCCCTTGGACACGAGCTGTCGCGGTCCTGTGACTCCCAGCCCTGCTGGAGGAGCGCTCAGGAGAGCTGCTGCTCCACGGATGGCTTGAGGGAATTCAGCCTTTTTGAACATTTTGTTACTGCCTGAATCGTGTGGTGTAAAGGAGCCCTCCATGTAGAAATAATTCGGCTAACACAAGCGAGAAGGCGAATTGATGATTGCATCAGTCCTTGCTCATGAAAACTGATCCCCAGGAAAATGTAACTCAACTCTCGAGCAATCTCACTTGATGCCCAAGAATGTAATAACTTCATTTGGATCCTCCTTTTAGGGGGACTCCTAAATCCTTGGCAACGTCCCTTAAGGTCATGAGCAAATCCTGATATGGAGAATTGTTTGGCAAGCACGAGAACAGTAAAAGGGCTAAATAATTGGGGATTACCTCTGACCCTGATTTGTGGCTCACCACCCACTGCAGGAATGTACCAAATATCTGAAGGAGCATGCAGGAGTCAGACAATCCACGGGCATGAAGCCGTCCACGTACTCTTGGAGCCTGAACTTCAAATGCGGAGCAGGGTGGCCCCAAACCTCATTTTTCATTAGCAAAAGGCTGCAGCAAGCTCTAATTATTTCTGTTGCCTTGGACAAAGGGTCAGTGATGGGACAGATGAAAAATTGTCTGTGTTTTTTTCACTCTTTGTTTGGAAAATAACATCTTTGGTCTTGGGGGCACAGAGAGAACGAACTGTCTGCTGCAGGGCTCCTTACTGAGGCTGGCTACAGTCCCCTGAGCTGCAGCAGGGGACAAACACATCGCCCCCATGTCCCTGATGGTTATTGCCGAGTTGGTTCCGTGCCTGCAGGAAGGAGCAGCTCTGCTGTGGGAGCTCACAGCTCGGAGCTGTGGCTCTGTGCTGCTCGGAGCTCCGTGCTCAGCCCCAAATCCTCTCCAGAACAGTGCAGCAGGGCTGCGGCACCACAGAGACCCTCAAGGTCCTGCCCGTGGCAGGGCTTGGATTGAGATGTCTTCAAGGTCCCTCCCAGCACAAACCATTGTGGGATTCCGTGATCCTGGCCATAACCAGCAGGTTTGCAGGCTCGGTGTCAGACGCTGAGAGGACCATGCTGAGTGGGACTACCCAAAATCTGTTTTGTGGGAGCCCCGAGGCACTGACACAGCGCTGTGTGTTCACACTGGAGGTGCTGCTGGGAGCTTGTTGAGGAGATTTTGGGCTTTTACAGACCTTACATTTATGCCTAGCATCTTTCAGAGGCTCTGACTTCCCTTGGAATTCTTCCTGGTAACAACAGACACCTTTGGATGGGGATAAGCCTTAAACAGCCTCTCTCCATCACCCATCCAAAACCTCTCTGTGCTCTCTGTAGCACCTCCTGCCCTCGGATTCCTCCCGAGGTGGAGCAGCAGGAAATAGCAGCAGCTCAGTGCTGGAGCTCTGCTGTTCCCTTATCTCGGTAAATGCACCTTTTATCAGCTGAGCCTGCCTCTACTTGCTCAGCACTCAGCAGGGAAGTGACCACGGCCCGTCAGGAGAGCTCTGCCTTGGCAGGCACACACCAACCATTATCATTGCTGGGCGTTGTGCAACCGCTGGCACGGGCATGGCATGTCATGGAAGGGTCTGGGCTGGAGGGGACCTTAAATTATCATCATTCCACCCTGCCATGCTCAGGGACGCCTTCCACCAGACCGGGCTGTTCCATGAAACACTTGCAGGGATCCAGGAGCAGGCACAGCTTCTCTGGGAGCCTGTGCCAGGGCCTCCCCACCCTCACAGCGGGGAATTTCCTGCTGATCATAGAATCACGGAATGGTTTGGGTTGGAGGTTAAAGCCCACCTCGTTCCAACCCCCTGCCATGAGCAGGGATGGATACTTTTCACTGGAGAAAGTTACTGCAAGCCCTGGATACCCCCAGGAACGGGGTCCTACCACCCCAAAACTGCAGCAGCACCATTTCCCCAGAGCCACATTTTAGCAGCTCTCACTTATTTTATTTTTCCCCCCCGTTTCCAAACTTCCGCGGCTGCAGCTTTCTCCGGGTCCGTGTTTAGTGCCTGTGTCGCTTTGGGGGTGATTTTTTTTGTTTTTTTTTTTTTTTTCTTTCTCCCCGATCTCGGGAGGCAGCAGCAGTACCGCACGGTATGGCCGGGCATAGTATGACACTGTATGACACGGTATGGCACAGCAGGGCACGGCATGGTACGGCATAGCATAGCATGGTATGACACTGTATGGCATGATATGGCACAGCACAGCAGGGCACGGTATGACACTGTATGGCATAGCATGGCACAGCATGGCACGGCACGGTATGACACTGTATGGCACAGGATGGCACAGTACAGTACGGTATGGCACGATATGGCACAGCATGGCACGGCACAGCACGGCAGGGCATGGTATGACACTGTATGGCACAGCATGGCACAGCATGGCACGGCACGGCACGGTATGACACTGTATGGCACAGCATGGCACAGCATGGCACAGCACGGTATGACTCTGTATGGCACGACATGGCACGGCCCGGCCCGGCTCGGCCCCAAGCCGCCTCCCCCGGCCCCGCCGCGCCGGGACACACGTGCGGGGGGGGCCCGGAGCCCCGGCCCCGCCTCCCCCCGCGCCGCCGCCACGTGAGGCTCATGTGACGGCGGGGCGGGGGGGCCGGGGGCGCCCGAAAGGGCCGGC
>NW_024506993.1:1214712-1257496 GCF_017590055.1 Onychostruthus taczanowskii | reverse complement strand
CCCCCCCGCCCGCCCCCCCCCCGCCGCTCCTCAGCCCGCGCGGCGCGGGCGCGGCATGAGCAGCAGCAGCAGCGGCAGCGGCACCGGCAGCGCCCGCAGCCCCTGAGCGCCCCGCGCCCCCCGCCATGGAGCGCATCCCCAGCGCGCAGCCCCCGCCCGGCTGCCTGGGCAAGCTGCCCGCCCTGGACGGCGGAGACCTGCCGGGGTAAGCGGGGCTTAGGGGCTCGGGGGGCTCCGGGGGAGCGGCCCCGCCGGCTCCGGGACGGGGGTAACGCGCTGCTCTCCTTTCGCCCGTGCAGGCTGGACTTCGCGCACATGTACCAGGTGTACAAGCCCCGGAGGGGCTTAAAGAGGAGCGAGGACAACAAGGTAAATGGGGGGGTGACGGGGTGCACGGAGGGGCGACGAGGTAAATGGGGGGTTAACGGGGTAGATGGGGGTTAACGGGGTGACTCGGCCGGTGCGCGCCCGTGACGGCGCTCCCGGGGCGGGGGCTCGGCCGCTCCCGGCGCGCTCGGGACGGGCGGAGCGGGGCCGGGCGGGCTGCGCTGTCCCCCCGCTGACCCGCTGCCCCGGCCCCCCAGGAGACCTACAAGCTGCCGCACCGGCTGATCGAGAAGAAGAGGCGCGACAGGATCAACGAGTGCATCGCGCAGCTGAAGGACCTGCTGCCCGAGCACCTCAAGCTGACGGTAGGTGCGAGCGGAGGGACGGGGCTCCCCGCGGCCGGCGCTCTGCTGCCGCTTCACCGCCGATTTGGAGTGGGTTTTTATTTTTTTATTTTTAATTTTTTTAATTTTTTTTTTTTTCTCCGTGCTGCCGCACGGCCGGGGCAGGCTGTAAGCGCATCCCAAACTTCCCCGGGAGCTGCGGATCCCTGCGGGATCTGCCCGCCGGGCCGCCCCCCCGCACCGCTGCCGTCCCCGGCCGGGCTCCCCGGTCACCGCGCCAGCGGCGGCAGCAGAACCCGTAAATAAAACCCTTCTTTCCGGGCTATGCGGCTGATCCGAAAGTACCCGCAGGGCTCCGTGAGAGCCTTTTCCGTAGCCCGCTTTTGAACTTGTTTCCGTGGAATGTTGCCGGTGGTCGTCCTGCCTGCTCAGGCTCTCCCCGTGCCCGTCCTGCCGCGGCTCCCGGGAGGCGCTGGCAGCTCCTGCCTGCGTGGCCGAGCCGGCGGCGGCTGCCAACCCGTCCCTGTGCTCCCAGACTCTAGGTCACCTGGAGAAGGCTGTGGTTCTGGAGCTCACCTTGAAGCACGTGAAGGCGCTGACCAATCTCATCGAGCAGCAGCAGCAGAAGATCATCGCCTTGCAGAACGGTTTGCAGGCGGGTGAGTGTTCAGCCGCCAGGGCGAGAGCCTGAGTGTGTGTGTGTGATGGGCTTTCCCTGGGGAGCCTGTGAAATGCGGTTGTGACACCTTGTTCCCGGCAAGGGAGGAGACAGGAATTCTGGCCTTTCGTGCTGTCATTTTCTCAGGCTTTGCTTATGAGCTTTCACAAAAAAAAAAAAGATGCGTTGCTCAAGATGGTCAGTGCAGAGTGCCGTGGGAGTTGTTTAAAATTAAACTGGGTTTTAAGTAGTTTTAGTTACAGCCCAGGTTTGCTGTGAGGTTCTCTCCAAAGCCATTCGATTCTCCCCGTTTGTGTTTGTGAGCTTTACATAACCCAGTCTGGTTTATTAGGTTGTTTTTCTCTGGCAATAGATATAAATCTGCTTTCTATACCCACCTTTTTAAGTTTCTTTATAACCGAGCTGGGCTGTGCTCTGCAGGCAGAGGGGACCCGGTGCTTCAGCTTATCAGCCTTAGATGCACTTCCTCCTGCTGTTTTCACATGTGGCTCTCACGTGAATCGGATACAGTAAACCCGAATTTTTCGGAGGCGCCTGTCCCTGCCCCGGCAGCCACAGGGAGTGCAGTGGAGCTGCCGGAGCAGCGGAGTCCCCGGGGGCTGGCGGAGCTGCTGGCAGGGCCGGGAGCTCCCTGCCCCGAGGTGCAGGGCGAGGTGCACCCTGCCTTCCCCGGGGGTTTCCTGGAGAAGCCACAGCTTGACTCACTCCCCTCTCTGCACTCCAGTACCTGCTGAAAGTGGATTTTACAGTAAATAACAAAAAAGAGCAGGCAGCACTTTTATTATGTAAAAGTGGACGGGTTTGTCCATTTCTGGAGAAATCTGGGGATTTCTGTTCACAGAGTCCAGCTTGGCCATTGCATTCCCCTCTGGCTGTGCTGTAACTCAAGTCCAACATCGCCTCCGGTCCGCCTCGGAGCTGGAAATGGAACTATTTAGCATGTCGTTAATTTTTAATTTCTTTCTGTTAATGTTTCCTTAGGTGACCTGTCATCGAGAAACCTTGATTCCAGCCAGGAAATGTTTCGATCCGGTTTCCAGATGTGTGCCAAGGAAATGCTGCAATACCTGGCAAAGCACGAGAACGGCAAGGAGCTGAAGTCGTCGCAGCTGGTCAGCCACCTGCACCGGATGGCCAGCGAGGTGCTGCAGGGCGGGGCCGCCCGCAAGCCCGGGGACATCCCTCCCAAAATGCTGGACTTGAAGGAGAAGCCGGCGCCCCTGGGCGCGGCGGGCGAGGGCCACGGGAAGAACTGCGTGCCCGTGATCCAGCGGACATTCGCTCACTCCAGCGGGGAGCAGAGCGGCAGCGACACGGACACGGACAGCGGGTACGGGGGAGAGCTGGAGAAAAGCGACTCCAAATCGGAACAGCCCTATTTCAAAAAGGATACCGAGCTCAAGTACGCTGTCCAGGAGAGAATAAGCTCTATTAAGCAAGAGACTGAGGACCCGCCGGCCAAAAGGAGCAGGCTGGAGTCGCCGCAGGACGAGGGCCCTTTTGGCAGTGACGTGATGGGCTCTGCCGGCGGCTTCCTGGGCCCCCACGCTCACCAGCCTCCCCTGTGCCTGCCTTTCTACCTGATCCCGCCGTCCGCCACCGCCTACCTGCCCATGCTGGAGAAGTGCTGGTACCCGGCCTCGGTTCCCGTGTTGTACCCCAGCCTGCCGGCCTCTGCCGCAGCACTGACGGGCTTCATGAACCCCGACAAAATCTCCCCCCCTCTGCTGATGCCCCAGAGACTCCCTTCTCCTGTACCGGCCCATTCCCCCATCGACTCCTCGGCTCTGCTTCAAGCTTTGAAGCAGATTCCTCCTTTGAACTTGGAAACCAAAGACTGAGCGCAGTGTGACTGGTTTTTCTTTTTTTTTTTTTTTTTTTTTCTTTTTTGTTTTTTTTTTTTTTTTTTAGTTTGAGAGACTGTTTCACTTTTATATATTGGCTGGACTGAGGTGTGGGGATGAGGTTCACTGTGCGTAGGAAGCTAAATCCCCTTTTCTCTGACTCGTCAGGTAGCTTGGAGAAGGATGAAGGATGCGCCCAGGTTAGCGATTGACAACTACTTCCAAAAGATTAAAGAAGGATTTTGTGCTTGGCCCCTTCCCTTCTTCCCTCTCCACATCTACAGAGCAACAGTTGACTCGGTCAGCTGCGAATCTATTGCAAAGCTGTGAAGAAATATTCCATTGGGCAGACCTGGTTTGAGGGTCTGCAGATACAAAATACATGAATATAAACCACGGTACTTCCCTGAGCGGCCCTGGAGGCAGCTGGCTCACCTGAGCTGGGCTGCTGTCCCAGTGACCCCGAGAGTGGAGGGCGGTGGTGACAGTGCCACCGTGAGCACAGCAGGAGCAGGACAGTGGTCACTGGTGATGGTGGCAATGCCACCATGAGCACAGCAGGAGCAGGACAGTGGTCATTGGTGATGGTGGCAATGCCACCATAAGCACAGCAGGAACAGGGCAGTGGTCATTGGTGATGGTGGCAATGCCACCATGAGCACAGCAGGAACAGGGCAGTGGTCACTGGTGATGGTGGCAATGCCACCGTGAGCACAGGGGGAGCAGGGCAGTGGTCACTGGTGATGGTGGCAATGCCACCGTGAGCACAGCAGGAACAGGGCAGTGGTCACTGGTGATGGTGGCAATGCCACCGTGAGCACAGCAGGAACAGGGCAGTGGTCACTGCAGGGGCGGCAGTGGTCACTGCAGGGGCAGCAGTGTCACCAGGAGGAGCAGGGCAGTGGCCACTGTGAGGTGGTGGTGGCAATGCCACCGTGAGCAGTGGTCACTGTGGTGTGATGGTGGCAATGCCACCAGGAGTCCAGGAGGAGCAGGCCAGCGGTCACTGCCTGGTCACACACAGGTCAGGCAGACCTGAGACGGGTTCCTCTCCACACCTTTGCTGATACGTAGATTTTTTTTTTTTTTTAAAGAAATAAAAGGTAGCTGCTGCTTGGAGCTTTCCATGGCGTACATCTAATAAATAAATTAACCTGCGCCCTTCCTGTAACTTGAGCTGCTACGCTGGGCCGGCTCGGGAGGAGCTGTCCCTGGGCTGGTGGCAGCGGCTCCAGCCTGTGCCCTCCCTCGGGAATCACCGCGGCTTCCCCGGCTGCTGCCGAGGGAGCGGCTGGGGCAGCGCCATCCATCCCTGCCGAACGCGCCCTGTCAGTGCCTTCGCAGAATGGCAAGGCTGGGGTTTTCCAAGGAGCCTGATCCCGGCAGGGTTTGAGCGTCTGGATTCCTCCTGGCACACCTGGCTCACATCCCGTGAAGGAGAGAGGGGTCGGGTGGTGATGCTTGTCCTGTGAGCTGCAAGGGGCTTTCTCCACGGAGGAACATCCTCTCCAGTTTAGCTTCTTTTTAATTAAAAACCCCAGACTTCACTGCTAAAGGCAGTGCTCTTTGGCGGTTTTTTTCTTTCTGGTTTTGAGAACTGGAGAGCAGAACCCCTGTCTGGATCCTCATGTCGCCCTCCCATTGCACCAGCTGTTGAGATGCACTATGCTTGATTGCAGATTGTGTTCTAACGTTTATTTTGTTGTTGGTTTTTTGGGTTTTTTTGGTATACAGTTGTTGCCTTTATTTGTAAAATCCTGTTATAAATATATATATATTATATAAATATATTAAAAGTTAAAATGTTTCAGATGTCTATTATTTGTATAACTACTTGAGCTTAAAGAAGTGAGAAATATGAATGTATTCTTGTTTCTGGGTTGTCTTTTTTTTTTTTGAAGAGAAGAATATTCCGTTTTTCTCTCGGGAGAGGTACAGTGTTTATATTTTGGAGCTGCCTTCAAGGTGGGATATTGTACATATTTTTATCTTGAGTAAATGTTAAGTAGCTGTTTAAAAATGCTTAATAAAATAATTCTTTTCCTGTGGAAGATAAGGGTTTGCCTCCTGTGCTTTGAAATGTTTGAGCAGGGTCATTCCACATGGTCTGGTCCCGCAGGGGATGGCACGGGGGGAGCAGGAATTTGGGATGCAGGGCGGGATGAGGGATTTCGGGGTGCAGGGGGGAGCAGGATTTTGGGGTGCAGGGTGGAGCAGGGCTCTCCTGCTCCCCCCACAGCTCCTCTGCTCTTGGTGCCTGAAGGATCTCAGGGTCCCATTACCCATGTCCCCAGGAATATTTATTTATTTTAACTCCCTTGGCACCTCCAGGGATTTTTTTCTTTCCAGACTCGAGGGAGGTGCCAGGAGGGCCTGGCTGGCTTTCCTGCTCTCTCCTGATGTCACGTTGTGCTCCCTGTGTCTGGCATTTGGCTCCTGGGCCCCAGGCTCTGTGGGGAGGAGGCAGCCCCTCACCCCGGAGGATGCAGTGTCTCCACAGGCTTTGCCCAGTTCCTGGAGGAAAATGGACTCGCTGCAAGCTGGTTTCACTTCAGCACCTCCAGCCTGTGTCTGAGCAGCCCAGGCACTGCCAGGGACGGTGCCCACCAGGTCCTGGGGCTGAGGGGTGCGAGGCTCAGGTCCTGCCTGTGCTGGAGTGATCCCTGCCACCCCCACCTGTCCCAGGTGTCCCTGATTTGGGAATTCCAGCTGGCACTGTGGGTGGGGGAGCAGCCTGCTGCCTCTACTGCCTGTGCTGCAAAGTGAGCCCGAGGGTAGGGTCCTCACCCCACCACGGCTCCTCTCCAGCAGCAAGGCTGGCTTCTGGTCTCCAGACGAAATGACAACAACCCCAAACCTCCCCAGAGGCAAAAGAGGGGTGAAGCAAGGGGATGGCTGGGAGGACTCAGTTTCCCAGTGGTGCTGCCTGTGTGTGGATGGGGCACGGGCAGTTCTGAGGGGTATTTGGGATTTCCACTGTGCAGATGAATCACAAAACACGGGGAGTGGTTTCAGTGTCCAGCTGGGCCAGCGCTGCTCATTCCTGGGCTGAGCATCTCCAGGACCCCACATGGAGAGGCTGGTGCTTCTGTTAGACTGTGGTTAGAACTAAAGAAACCTTAGCTTAAGTAATGCTAGAAAAAAATGCTGCTTGGTTTGATGTGTTTGGGGTCTACACACGTCCCAGCGTTCACGTTATGTTTGCTTTAATTAGGGCTAAATATTGATCTTGCTGAAGCTGACTGTAACAACCCCACTGGGGACAGCATTTGGTGCTCAGTGCAGAGGTGCCTCCAGCCTCGGGACCCCCTGGATTTCTGGCTCCTTCCCATGGCTCCTCTTTGGTCCTCGTATTCTGACCCCCCTTGTCCTGTGGTGGGACGAGCTGCAGGACGTCCAGATCCTCAGCCTCGCAGGAAAAAAATTGCAGAAAAAGTGGAAGAGGGAACATTCACTCAGGAAGCAAAAGATTATCATGGGCTGGGAATTTTCTCTGCCCCCCTGGTCTGGTGCCAGCAGGACAGGTGAGCTCTGTGGGGCAGGGGCTGCACCCGTGGTGGCACCGGGTGGGGACCCCAGCAGCCCCTGCCAGCCCTGGCAGAGCTGCATCCCTGGGATGGAGGGAAGGAAGGAAGGAAGGAAGGAAGGAAGGAAGGAAGGAAGGAAGGAAGGAAGGAGGGAGATGGAGGGATGGATGGAAGGAAGGAAGGAGATGGATGGATGGATGGATGGAAGCAAGGAAGGCAGGGAGGATGATGGAGGGGCGACCCCCGGCACGGCGCCAGCCCGGGACAGCCCGTGCCGCCCGCCCCGCCGGGGTGTGCTGAGTTCCCGGGCTTGTTTTCATGGTCTCACCCAGCTCTGACCTGCCTCAAATGTTGACACAATGTCACGTTTCCGACTGCAGTCTTTCATGTGCAGCCGGAGGCTAAATACGGCTGCTGGTTCCTGGAAAAAGACGTGCCTGGCACCCTTTCAGCAGAAACCCGATCCCCATGCAGGCTTGGCACAACAGCTGAATAACACAGCAATAACTCTTTCAGCAGCATTTCAACCCATAAATAGGGCTTCCCGAGCGACTCCTTGAAGTCAGACAAGGAGGATACAATGATTTTGGGCAAAAAAAATTAAAAATAAATGAAGTTAGTGTGCGTGAAGAGCGGGTGGGAGGGGGCAGCGGGGTCAGGCAGATCAAAGGGTGCCGTGGAGGTGCTGAGTGAGGTTTGCTGAGTGGGAGCGCAGGATTGCCTCAAAAGGAAAGAAATGCTCCTGAATTTTTTAATGTCTCGGTCCTGTTTCATACCAGCCCCGTGGAGGCACAGGGAGAGCCTTCCTGAGAGCCAGGGCCTTTCCTAACCCCGGTGAGGACACACAGACACATAATTTTAGCTTTTCACCACCTGTTTGGAAAGCTCCCGTAGCCGGGCGCTGTGGGACTGGATGGTTTTTACAGGCATGTACCCCGGGAGCTGCTTATTTGCATTATGCATGGACCAGGGCCTAAAATAATCTGCAGTGACGCACATTTTTTTTTTTTTTTGCTGTGATTTTCACCCCCCACCCCCCCACCCCCCCTTTTCCAGGACTCCGTTTTTCTGAACGTGCCGTGACTTTTGAGGACCACGCATGGTTACCCAGCCCCGGGCACTGCTTCAGCAGCCGGGCAGAGCCGGGGGGAGCTGCCCCGGCCCCAGCCCCGCTCCCCCGGCCGTGACACACGGAGGGAGAAGTGCCCTTGTGCTCCGCCTTGGCTTTCATCTGCAGAGCGTGTAGCTGCAAGTGCGGCGTGTTTACAAATGCAGGCATTGCAAGATCCCTTGAACTGTGTCCTAGTACAAAAGAGGCTTTGAAACGAGAAACACGTTGTCATGGCATGTTCCAGGCCAGCAGCACCAGACTGAACCAGATAATTGCTGTTTCTGCTTCAGCGTGGAAAAAGCAGCAGGTCTTGAGCAAGTCTTTTTTTCCCCCTTAGACATTTCGTGTGATGCTCGGGATGGGAGGAGAGGGCTGGGAATGCCCGGGCAGCGGGGGCAGAGGCAGGCTGAGCTCCCCAGGGCTGCAGGCAGGATGACTCTGCTGGGCTCAGCCCTTGTAACCATAGCCCGCGGGGCTGGTGACACTGACCCTGGCTATGTGACACGGGCTGTCCGTGTTTTGTAACGCTGGCGTGCTGCCGGGGCCAGGAGATGTGGCTCTGGCTGCTCCCTCGTGTTCCAGACCTTTCCCACTGCCCTTCAGTTCACGGCCCTTGAGAGCTCTCCCGGTGCCTCCCCAGCCAGGGAGAGCTGCTAATTGCAGTGACCATTACTGGCCTCTGCCCCAGGAGCACTGGGCACGGCTCAGGGGTGCCCGTACCCTGGTGCCCTCACTCCTGGGGTGTAAGAAATGGAGAAAAATATTTCTACCTATTTGGAATAATTTATTTCTTAGACATGTGTCTTCCTCGCCGGTGTGTTTCTGCCCCAGGCACATCACCCTGTGGAGGCAGTTATTGCCATCACAGCCAGGGCCTTTGGAAATGGCCAGACAGGAAAGCTCTGCATGGGGAGGGTTTTTCACCACTTGTGCCTTGTTAAAACTGCAAACGGAGCAGGCTGGGTAATACCACACAGCTGATGGAAACAGGAATGCCTGGAAATAAAAGGCAGCTCCCCCAGCTCCTCTTGTGCTTGTTGCTGTCCTGGGCTGCTGTTCACCCCCCAGGCTCTGTCCTGGGCTCTGTCCTGGGCTGCCTGTTCCTGCCATCCAACTCTTTGCACCCACACGGAGGCAGGCCTGGCTAAGCAGGTGGGTGTTTGCTGTGGGATGGACCCTCGCCCAGCCCTGCCCGTGTCCATGAGTGACCCTCTGTGGGGTGACAGCGCTGATGGGAAAGGGCTGGCTTGCCATTGTGTCCCTGGACTCGCCCCCAGTGCTGCCCTTTTCCTCCTCTCTGCCCTCTGCTCTTTATTCCAGTACCCAGGATGGGCTCCCACGCTGTTGTTTTCTCAGCCCAAGGATGATGGCCACGGTCTGTGGCTGCCAGAGCTGTCGCACCAGAGGAATAATTAGTTTCTCTCTGGAGCACAGCTTTATCCTCCCTGCAGCCCCTGGTGCTGCTGAAGTACAGCAGCACTCCCTCCTCCTGCGGCTCTCCGGTCGCCTCCGTGCCGTGGCAGCGAGAGAAAAGGCCGAGCTCTATCCTGCTTTGAAAGGACTGATGAATATGCAAACTCTCAGGGCTGAAATATTGCTTATCCACATCACGGGGTGTGCACGGAGCTCGTGCTTGTGCTGCTGCCTGAGGATGTGGACACCGCCAGAGTGCAGCTGAGCAGCTTAGGGAAGATTTAACTCTTATTTCTATTCTCGACACCGAATCATTAGTAAGGTTATGGCCATGCTGGGGGCCTTTCCCAGTGCCCTTCTCCTGCTGTGGCAGGGCCTGGGGACCTGCTGCTGGGGTTTGACTGCAGCTATTGATCGGGGTAAAGCTCCAGCCCGAATGGAAGCGGTCACTGATTATTATCTCGTGGTATTAGTGCACGTATTGTGAAATTGGTGTGATTTGAGATGAAATGTGGCCTATAGGCATAGGCAACGTGTTCTAATGTATTCAGAAATTCTGGTGAGCTACTGCTGCTGGTACCACACTGATTAAAGCCCAGCTCGCTGTGCTCCCATTGAAATCAGTGGGAGGTCTGTCATTGCCTTCCGTGAGTGCTGGACTGGATCCAGGCTGCACTTCATGGGATGCATTATTCCACAGGATTAGAGAGGCACAGGGAGTGGGATTCCTCTCCCTCACTGATCTCTGTGCTTAGCTGTTTGCCTTGGAGCTGGCTGGGACACGAAGCACCCGGCCTGGTTTTGGTGTCAGCCCGAGGAGGACAGGAGTGGTGTTTGCTCCCAAAGGTCGCCAGGGCTGGGGTGCTGCTCTGGGAAACGTGAGGCACAGGCAGCCCCTGTGACCCAGAGCTCCTGGTGGCATGGGGACACAGGAGGCAGGGTTCTCATCAGCACTGCCTGTACCAAGTGTTTGACCCACCAGGGCTGGAGTTCTGGTTCAGGAATGAGAAGCCCCAGAGGAGCCCTGGCTCTGCACACTGGTGAGGACGTGGCTGGGGAGGGTTTTCTTGGGTTCTCGATTTCAGACCAACGTTTGACCTCAAAGAGGTGCCAGTTGCCCCGGGGCTGGATTCCCCCATGGCATGGGAGGCTGCTGGGGCACCTCTGACAGCCCATCCCAGCCCTGCCACACCAGACCCTGGCTGAGCCCTGGGGTGGAGGATGACTCAGGGCCCCGTGGAGGGAGGGGGTGGCAGTGACCCCCCCAGTGCTGCTGGGGAACTGAAGCAATCTGTTTATCATGGAAAAACTGCTCTTTGCAGCAATTCAAATGGAAACTTCCCAGAATGAGTGTTGCAGAGCTTTCCCCTTGAATCACCGGGCCTCCCAAGGGCCGCTTTCGAAGGCGATGCCCTCGGGAGAGCTGTCACCGTCCCTGGAGCTCCCTCCCGGCAGCACAGCCGCTCTAATCCCTCCTCGGGCCCGTTCCCATGGGAGCACTGCCCTTCCCCAGGTGGAACAGGTACGGCACCACCACACACGGGTGTCCAGGAGCTCTGCGGTGGTGGCACCTCCCAGCCTGGGGACCGGCCGGGGGTGACAGCACCTCTGCCATCCCGCGGGGCCGTTTGCCTCTTTTCCCTTCCCTCTGGCTGCCCGTCACCTTTTCCGTGGCTGAAATGAGCGTGCAAAGGTCACGGGGCGCTCACGGGTGAATAAGGAGTGAGTGATGCCCGAGTCTCCCGGCTCCCGGGGCTGCCTGGCAGCCGTGTGCCAGCCCGCTGCTGTGGGGGCACGGAGCCCGTCGCTGCCCAGGGATGCTCCGGGCAGGGCAGCTAACCGCAGCTCTGGGTGAGCCCTGAGCCGAGCCTGGCACATCGGCCCAGACAGCAGCGGGAGGGAGGCGAGGGGCAGGGGGGCACGGCAGCTCCGGGCACCCCGCTGCCACCCGCGGGGCCAAGCTGCCGGCGATTTTTATACATTTATTCCTGTCGGCCCCGCGGTGCTTGTCCCCATAGTAACAGAGCAGGCTGGCGCTGCAGCGCTCAGTGACATCCCTGTCCCCAGGGAGAAGCCAAGGACCTGCGCGTCCGTGTCCCCAGCTCCTCGGCGATGTGCAGGAGCGCGGGGACAGCTTTCCTGAGCTGGTGCCAGGCTTTCACCGCGTCCCCGCAGCCCCGGGGAAGCAGGAGCTGTTGGCTGACGGGGCAGAAAGGGCCGTGCTGGGCTGGGGGCTGGCTCGGTGGCACGTCCTTGTCCCCAGCGTGGCAGCAGCGGCCGCGATGTGCCGCACGCGTGAGGAGCTGCGGGCGGCCGGGGCACGAACCACAGAGGGGTTTTCCGGGCCCCGGCGAGCACCTGGGCACTTGAGGTCAGGAGGCATCTGCAGCGCGAGGGTTTTGAACCCAGCAGCGAGGCAAAGGTGTTTTGAAGGAGAGCGGCAAGACAGAGATCTCTGCTCAGATCCTGGAGCCGCTCGGAAGATGAGTCAAAGGATTCCTGAAACAATTAGAGCCGTGAGGTGCAGCAGCAACAGCACATCCACCGTCAGCAGCTCTGCCAGGCGCCCTCGGCCAGCTGTTCGTGCTTTCCCTTTAATAAGGCACATTAGGCAATTTCCCATTTAAAAATGTTTATGGGAATATATAAATATTCGCTTATACAGAACCTGCCCGGCCCTTTGTGCACGGAGCGGTGGCGAGAGTGACTTGAATTGTTATCAATCCATGGAGACAGCTTGGGAAGGAGCCTTCAGCATGGCGGGGTGGGTGTCTCAGAGCCCCCTGGGCACCGAGTCCTCCAGGTGCCAGGGTGGGACACCTCGCTCCGTGGGGCAGGACAGGGCCACCACAGGCTGTGTCATGTCCCTGGTGCCCAGGCACAGGCAGCGTGGGCAGGGTTTTCCCTCGTGTGATTTCCCAGGAAGAGCTTGCACAGACCCGATCTGGATTTAATCAAAGGAATTTTTTTTCTTTTTTTTCATTTGCTGTCTTATGTGCTGACCACCAAACCACATCCTTCGAGTCTGAGCCCAGCACACTGAAACAAAAACTAGGCTCTGTCTTTTTGCTATGTTTTTTTTTTATTTTTATTTTTTTTTTCTTTAGTGCATCAGTTGGGTGCAAATCTGGCACACACCTCTCCTCCAGCCCCCCTGCTCCCACACAGCCCCTTTCCAGGGCAGCCTGGCATTTCCACCCCCCCTGAGCCAGGCACTTGCAGCTCCACGTGAAACCTGGGAACTATCCAGATTATGTGCACTGAGCACGGTGGCAGTGGGAAGCAAATACAGAGGAATAATGAGTAATGACGTGCTGGCAGACCACGTTGGGACCTAATAAGGCACAAGGTGGGGACTGTCCTTGGCTCTCACTTGGCTGGTGCAGCCTGGCTGTGGGGTCACAGCAAACCAGAGGGGCCCCAGCGAGCCCCTGGTGCTGGTGGGAGCAGTGGCTGTGGTGTGACACCGTCCCTGGCAGCATCCCACAGCATCCAGGGGTGAGGTGCCTGCGTAGGGAAGTTCTCACGTTCACAGAACAGAGAGCAGCTTTATTGTTGTATTTTGCAAACCAAAACCAGCCGGGAGTTTCTGAAGCGTCTGCCATCCCTGCAGAGAGCTGTTTAGTCATGCCTGGTGTGTGTGCATGTGAGACAGCGAGGGGAGGGAGGCTCGAGGACTTTGCAAAGATTAAAGATTTATGCTGACCCTTGAATCTGATCCAAGGCTACTAATCTGCCCTGATCCTATCATCTGCTCAGGGTGGATCTATTTCACTTTCCTTTATGGTGCTCCTGACTCATTCCACTCCCACTCCAGGCCAGTCCAGTGGGAATGGGAAGCGCTACCACATATTTGTTTGGGTTTGCATTTAAAGCTCTGGACCTGTAGTGGGTGCAGCTCATAAAGGAAACCAGTGTGGATAAGATATGGGTGAGCTGAATGCTTGGAAACCACTCCCAAACGCAAGCTGAAGTGGTTTGAAATCAAGGTGGAGTGATGTACTGAAGGCACAATACTTGGCAGCTACGCCCAGCGTGTGAGAAAGGCATTTAAATGCAAGGAGGTGAGGTAGGCAGGGCACCCCGCGGGACAGCCCGTGCCTCGCAGGGTGTGCAGTGCCAGGGAGCTGGTGCCCACCTGCCCTCTCTGGCTCTGTGCTGTGAGCCCCCATGGGCCTGCAGGAAGCTGTGCCAGGGGCTCTGCTCTGCCCTGGCACTGCTCCACCTGGGAAAGGCCTTGTTCCTGCTCCATCACCCTGCACTGAAAGGCTCCTGGGGCTTTAGTATGAGAAACAAAGTGTGGAGGAGGATACAGACCTGATTTTTCAGAGGGCAGAATAAATCTCCTCTGCCTTCACAATAAGAAATAGCGCCGCAGAAAGAGAAATAAGAGCTTTCCACCCCTCGGCTCTTCTCTGCTGCAGCCACACGTGTCTGGAGGGAGGCTGGGGATGCCACAGCAGCCTGGCCTGCGTGCCAGCCGGGCTGGGGAGGATGACACCCACCGGGCAGCCCCGGAGCCGCGGCAGACGGGCAAACGGGATCAGCCATGCGGGCCTGGCCCGTGGCTGGACTGAGCGGGAGATGCAGTGTGGTGTATCCTATTTCAGATCCCCTGGGACATCCTGTTCTCCTGATAACTGATGATATGTAAATATAGCAAATGCAAAGCCAGGCACTTTCCTAGGGTGCCCAGCCCTGGCTGCTTATAGAACAGGGCTGAGCCCCAGCGGCGCGCTCGGAAACGCCCAGCTGCAACTGCGACACGGGCATCAGGCTTTATTTTTAGTTTAAAACCGAGTTCCTGTTTGTAAGGCCAGAAGGGTTACAGGAAGAAAAATTATGAAGTGGGATCATTTACTGCTATTTTCTTTTCACGTGTCTTCCTTCCTTCCTCCCTCCTGAGAAATGGGACGTCGCACATCGCTGTTCCAGGCTGCGATGTTCGCTGGTTCCTGCTCCCTCCGAAGAGGCCCTTTAAGCCTTGTGTAACAAAAGGCTCTGTCCTCCCAGCCCCGCCGATTACCCCTGGTTTGTGCTGCTACCCGGAGGTGCTTATCTCACGGGCGTGAAGGCCTCGCTGACTCGCATCTCCTTTCTCTCTCGGTGGAGTTTTGGGCAGGTGGGGTGACAGGCAGGGCATGGGCATGGGCATCCCTTCCTGGCTCATCAATCCCTCCCCGCGCCGCTGAGCAGCCCCAGCAGCCACGGGATTGAGGGAAACAATGGGAACTATTCGGTCAGGTCAGCCAAAGGAGGCTCTTTAATGAGCAAAGCCGAGCGCTAATTAGTCTGGTGCGCAGCCCCCTGCCCCATCCCCGCCGCTGCGGTTCTCCTTCAGGCGGGGTCACCGTGCGGGGGCAGCCGCAGGGATGAGTTTGGCAGGTGCCCACGTGTTTTTCTCCTTCCCGTGCCCTGTTAGGGAAAGGTAATCCCGAGCTGACAGGAGGGAGGCTGCGAGCTGCTGACGGGAATTCCCAGCTGAGAGGTTTTGAGAGCGGTGGGAGCTTTGGCGTATGGATTAGGTTGCTTATATATACTATAGTGTGAAGGAAAGGGGCGGTTTTGCTAATTCCCTTGCACTTTGGTTTAATAAAGCAGGATTTGTCTGCTGGGAAAGCGTAACAGTGGGATTTAAGCTGTGTGAGTCTCATGACTGCTGCTCGCCTGGCTGGGTGGGAAGCAGGGAAGCATTGGTTGCATTCTGTCTCTCCTGTGCTCTCGTGTTTTTAAACATGATTTGAGTGCCCACAGCTATGGATGAGCTTTATTTGGGATGAGGTTTATTTAAAAAATCCGTGTGCAGATGCTTGCAGTAAGTTCTGTTTTCCAGAACTGTGGTGCCCTGTGTCTTGGGAGAACCAGGACTGCTCGGTTTGTCAGAGCCTTGTGACAAAGACTAAACTGACAAAGGGTAAAGAGAGGGTGGCCAGGACACAGGGGGAGAAGGGGCAAGTTAGTATCTGGTACAGCCTCTGTAAGCAAACGAGAGCCTTCTGCTTCTGGTTTTAATGAGAAAGGCCCCAGTGGAAATTTTAGATCTGGATCTGCATCAAATCCTCAAAGTTCAGGCAGTTTAGAGCGAGGACTTTGGTCCATTCCATCACTCATCAGAGCTGTCTGCAAAATTCGCATCCCGATACTTTTTTCCAATCATAAATTCTGCCAAAGATGCGTGCTTGGATGTGAGATATTTCTCTTCTTTTTCGTCCCTTTTGCTAATTTAGTTCCCAGATCTAAATCAAGTTTTCCGTCTCAGACTTCCAGGAGCTGGGATGCCTTGTTTGCAGTTGGGAAGCTTTGCTGTGCCCTGTGTGCTGTGGGGGGGTTGGAAAATTCACCTGCCTGCAGGTGACCAAGGGAAGGGGGGGCCTTGGGGTCAGGCTGCTTTATTGCCAGAGCCAAAGTTTTGGGATGTGCTAGGGAGCAAATCATTACAGTGCTCCTGCCCTTCTCTCCCTTATTACTGAGAGGATAAAACCCAAGCCGTTTTTTGGGATATGCACAAATATGCTCCTGATGAGGGCCCTGAGCAACCAGGCAGATTTTCTGAGCAGCCTTGAAGCAGCAAGGCACAGCAGCCACATGCTGGGCTCTCCCTTATTCTTATTCTTTTCTGTTTTCTTGGGTGTACAATAAGAGCTAATCAAAGTGATGCTCTCCAGCAGGCTTTTGTGTATGGCATTACAGCAAAATCCTAAATTCCCCTTCCTGCTCATGCATACAAAGCAGGAAGAACTAGGATGGCTGCAGTCTATTTTCAGATGGTTTAGCCAAGGAGAAAATAACTGGATGGCTGGAAGAGGAGCATCTGATGGGAAATAACCTCGGAGCACAGCTCTGCCATGACGGTGCGAGGTGCCCAGCTCCCTGCGATGGCCCCGCTCCTTGAAACGCCAGCAGGGAACGTGGCTTCCAGAGGAGATGACAGAGGACAATACAGACAAGCAGAGCGCCCAAAATCCAGTGCAAGGGAGACTGCAGAGCGGGCTGGGTGCTCCCTGCTGCTCTGGTTCCAGCACTGACGTACAGGAAGGTTCCCTGCTCAGGTCAGACTCTCAGCAGGTGCTGAGGCAGCAGGTCCTGTGTCTGGCTGCAGCACATGAGTGCAGCTCAGCTGGGCTGCGGGAGGCTCTCTGTGCCTTGGACGTGCTGCTGCTCCCCCAGGAGAGGCAAAGGCATCAGCTGGGGTTTGCCCCTCTCAGCTGGAGCGGGCCGGGTGCTCCTTCAGCACGAGGTGAGAGCGTGGTGGCACCTGTGGCACCTCTGGGGACAGCTCCCGGAGATGCTCCTGCCAGGCAGGCTGGGGCTCACACGGGATTGGCTTTGCTGCTCCTGCTGTCCATCCCTTGGGAGCAGCTCACTGCTGATAACGTCCCCACTTCGGATGTTTCCGAAAAATAGAGAGGAATACTTGCTGGGCCCTGTGGTGCCCATGTGCCAGGAGAGGGCTGGGTGTGGGTGCTGGCACTGCCAGGCCAGGGGCTGTGCTGTGCGGGGAGCCCAGCCAGGGGAGGCTGAGGGTGAGGATGAAGGTGAGCACACAGCTAAACGCGTCAGGGAAGGAGGACGGCTTTGCTGAGGCTGCATCCCCCTCTGCTGGAAAATCCAAGCAAAGGCAGCAGAGCCGCTGGCCAAGGAGAAAACCTGAGGGGAAAAGAGGAAATTAATGTGCAAGGAACACAAATGAGGCCCGGGTTCCCTGGGACATCCCTGGGACTGCAGAGCGAGGCTCCTGTTTGTCCTCACAGCCCTCAGATTCCCCAGATCCAAGAGCTTCTCCCTCCCTCCACAAGGATCCTGACCTGGGAGGCATCCACAGTCTCTAAGACATTTTATAATATTTATTATTATTATTATTATTATTATTATTATTATTATTATTATTATTATTATTATTATTATATTATTGTATTATTTATTATTATTGCATTTTACATTTATATTATTAAATTAAAATATTATCTATTTTATAAATATTATCCAGTCTGGGCTGTACTGGGGTTCATCCTGTGCCTGTCACAAAGAGAGAGCTCCTGCTGGGGACAGCCAGACCCTCTGCAGAAATCGGGACACATCACATTTGTGCCAGGCACAATCCCACTTCCCAGTATGGGAAGGGATAAGTGAGGCAGGGGCAGCACCCGGTGCTGTGCCTCAGGCTGGTCCTGCTGATGTGGCAGCGTCTCACAGCAGGCACAGAATCCTGACTGGAATAAACAGAATTGCACAGGCAGGCTCAGGGCTGTGCTGCTGGGTTCAGAGCTGCTCTGCAGCCCAGGTGGTGCCCAGGGTGTGCCAGGGGCCGTGGCTGATGGGCATGAGCTGCAAAACACTTGGTGGCACTGAAGCACACAGGGCAGACCAGACTGTGGGCACTGGGGTTTGTCAGGAGAGGGGCTGCAGCACGCTTTGGACATTGCCTGGCAGCTGGGAGGGAGCTCTGCCTCAGAGCAGAGGCTGCAGAAATGCCTCCCCTGGCCTGGCACCAAGGGCATGGTCCTGGGTGGGCAGCTCGTGGCTCAGTCTGACCGAGGAGTCCCTGCTGTGGCCCTGCCGAGGTGCTGCTCCCTGGGAATCTGCTCGTGCAGGTGTCTGTGCAGAGCTGGAGCCCGGGGCTCTGGGCCTGCCTTTCAGAGCCTCGCTTGGAGGCTGTTTGTGCTTAGGCTGGAAGGATGGGCTTGTTTCCTTGTAGGTTTAAAATCTAAATTACAGAAAGGGTGAAATGCGGTGACTGGGCTGGCCGAGGCCCTGACTGTGCACTAAATCTGCAAGCGTGGGCCTGGCTTTTGTGCAGGGGGCTCTGCAAGTGCCAAGGTCACTGCTAATAAATCTGACTGCAGGACCAGGAGAATTTTATTTAACTTACTGCTAACAGCAGGCTCCTTTTTAACTACCTTTTTTTTCCTCTGCTCCCTTCTGCTGATTCATGCTCCTGCTCCTTCAGCACTGGGAGATGCCAGCATTCCTAAAGGTCATCACTTGCATGCAGCAGCTCATGCTGGGGAGTGTTTGCCAGCACCTACGAAATCGAAATGCTAAAGCGACTGCCATCATTTATATTTTCCCTGGCAGTGACAGACACTTGCACAGCTTGCCAGCCGCCAAGCTGCCACGTTTCCAGGCTTGGGGACTCCTCCAAGGTGAAGGAGGTGTGTGAAAAGCGATGCCTCCCAATGAACCTGACACCAGGTCACCTTGAGATTAGGCTTCTCACCTGGGCCCACCTGCAGGCAGTCCTGCTGGAGAAAGCTCAGTGTGCAAGCATGCTCCCCTCCCACTTACAGCCCGGCCGTGCTGTGGGGCTGTGATCCCGTGATTCTGGGACATGGGATCCTCTGCTCACGTCAGGTTTCACGCAGGAGTCACGCTGCTGCCTGCCCCGGCTCCCTGGGGAAGCAGGGCTGGGCTGCCCTCCTGCCTCCTCCCTCCCTTCTCCCTCTTTCCTCCCCTCTGTGGAGAGGTCTCGGTGCTCTCCTGGGCTGCAGAAAGAGGCAGGATTTTGTGCCGTGCTGGCAGCATGCAAACATCCCTGAGGAAATAAGTTACGGTTTAATTTTCACAGTGTGTCTCGCTCTTCATGGCAAAGGAATACTTCTGGTTTAGCTCAAGCAGTAACAGCACAACTGACACGTTTATTTTTTCAGGAAAGAAGTGAGGAAGACACAGAGAAATCCTTCCTTTGCCTCCTCGGGTTATTTAATGGCTGTTTATGCCAAAAATGCTGTATAAAATGACAAGAGTTACAGGCTGTGGCAGGTTTAGGAGCCACTTATTTAATGTCCATCTCTTTAGAGGTGACCACTAATCTTACCCTTTCCTTCAAGAGTCTGTAACATAAGAAGACACAGATCTGGTATCTGCTATCATCTGCCTCCGTTTCTTTTGATATTATTTTCAGTGGGCCTTGAAAGAGCAGAGCTGGAAAGAGCCCCCAGCTGCCTGCTGGCACTGCAGAGTGAGGCTCCTGTTTGTCCTCAGATTCCCCAGAGCTCCTCCCTCCCTCCACAAGGGAGGATCCTGACCTGGGAGGCACCCGCAGCCTCTAAGACATTTTATGACATTTTATATTATTACATTTTACTTAATTTATATTATTAAAATATTATGTATTTTAGAAATGTTATATATTTATAAATATTGTAGTAACCATTAAATATATTAATTATATATAATATAAATATATTATATATTAATATATTTAAATACATTATATATTTTAAATATATTATAAAATTAAAATTTACATAATTTCATATTATAACATTTTATAACCCAGCTGGGTTATATCCCAGCTGGGTTATAAAATCCCTGGGAGAAAATCTTCATCCAAAAGAGCTGAGGGCACTAACAGAGCACGTGTGTTTGCCTCCTTAGAGCACGGACTGTGAACAAGCAGGAGAGCAGAATCTCAGAGCAGTATTGTCACTTTATTTTGGCTGCAGCTCCTTGCTGGGCAGCAGGGGAGGTGCCACACAGCAGGAGTCTGTAACTCATCAAATCAATTAGCTCCTTTGTCTGCGGGAGGAGTCGTCAGCCAAAGACAAATTAAAGGAACGTCCAGTAAGATTTCCTGTTCTGAGAGGAGCTGTCCTATTTTCTCATACTAACGACAGGCTCCGAAATCTGTGCACAACTTAGCTCGTTATTAGAACTAATTGGTGCCAGGCATTCCATCCTCTCTGATAGGGCTAACCATGGGGATGACATTTTCTGAGTTAATGAACCAGAGAATGGATTAAGAACTTTCAAAGTGCAGTTCGTATCTCAGCTTAATTGGAAGGAGGATATTAGTTGGCTTTTTTTTACGGGTACAAAGGAAAGCCGTGTTTTGGGGTGGAAAGGCACATGCACAAACGCCTTCCCTGCCTCTGGGGAGCTGGGAATTCCTCATTTCAGTGTGGCAGAGCCTTCCCAGCCCCGTGAGCCCGAGGAGGGATGGAAATGGGATTTATTCTGTGTGTGCAGCACTCGCTGCTCCTCCTGTGCAAGGCCCCAGGGGCAGAGACCAGTTAGTGCAGATCTCCTGCGGGCAGGGAGCTGCGGCAGGGCAGGGCTGGGCATCCTCCCGATGGACAGCCACCTCCCCAAAACACCATCCCAGTGCACTCTTTGCTGCTTTTATACCAGTGCCATTCTGACTGTTGGTTTACACCTGTTTTACGCTGCAAACCCTTTTGGCAGCATTCCAGGGTTTCCGAGCCCCCCAGGGGCTCCCCTGGTGTCTCTGCACATCCACAGTGATGTGCTGAGATCCCACAGTTCTGACGAGGAAGTTTGTGACACCCTTTTTTTTTTCTGGCTCAGAAATTTAATTTTTCTTTTCTTTTTTTTTTTTTTTTTTTCTGTGTGATTTAGAACTTTTCCTTCTGCCAGCAGTGGAGAAGGAGAATCCTCTGCAGGAATCCCAGACACAGCATGTAATCTCTGGTTCGTATCCAGCAGCCCAATCCATTCTTCATGTGTTTTCTTGGCTCTCTAATATTTGTAACACAATTTGAGAGCCACTGCAGCCAGGTGCACAACAGTAGCTCTTTACCAACCTGCTGGCAACCAACAAATCCTGCTTAATATCCATTAATTGCCCTTAATCTGAGTCATGAAAGTTTTACTGCAACATCATAAGAAATCCTGAGGAAAAAGACTGTGCTTCAGGGGAACAGGAAATATTCCTCCAGCATCCTGTAGGTTCCTTGTGATTTTTTTTTTTTTCCTGATACATCTGTATTTGTTCCTGCCTGGCCTCACAGTGCACAAGCCACTGTGTGACTCCCCAGAGAGCTGGAGCCATAAAATTTGTGAATTTGGGCTTACTTTGACTGGGAATTGAAAAAACCCCAGTTACAGTGGCAAGAACCCTGGTAAATCACCCAAAAGTCCATGCAATGCATGCTACTCCTTCAACTCCACTCAGAAGCGCTTCCTGCTGGAAACTAAAGTGACCTCAATAAGTTGTGATAAATGCACTAATAGAGTGGTTTGGTCAGTGTTATCTGCTTATATACTACTTATCTACTCATAGTTTATTGGGCTCGAGCAGAAAGTTTATCAAAGTCCATGCAAAAGGCAGGAACTTCTGGAGAGCACCTGGTTGTGAGGGTAACTGGGAATAACGAGGCGAAGTGGGCTGGCCCTTCGCTTTTGGAAGTTCTGCAAGCACACAAAAGGTTTTGTATTTCACTTGCTTAAAACGTACCTGGGCTAACTGGAAGTATTGCAGTTGAAGTTTTTTGATCCTTATTCCTCTGCAAGCTGGGATTGGATTTGTGGGCCGCCCTGAGGGGCCCTCACGGCACCGCAGCGATGGCACAGCATGAGGGGTGAGGGCTGGCACCCTTCACCCCATCCCACCGCCGCGGGCAAGGAGGAGAGGGCACAGACGGAATCTGTGCCGGGGGACGGTCAGGTTTGGCATCAAGGGGAATTTCTTCATGGAAAGGTGCTCAGGTGCTGGAAGGGGCTGCCCAGGGTGGTGGTGGAGTCCCCAGCCCTGGAGGTGTCTGAGGACAAGGTGTCCATGGTGACATGGTGACAAGGTGATGTTGGACTCCATGACCTCGGGGGTCTTCCCCAACCTAATGGAGCCTGTGATGGACAGGGCAGGGCAGAGCCTGCTCCATGGTGGGCTCAGGGGTGTCACCACTGCCTGCCCCGCTCCATGGCGGCTCAGGGGGACACAGCCCTCCTCACCACACCCAACATGGCGGGATCAGGGGTGTCAGCACCCCCTCCTCACCACACCCAACATGGCGGGATCAGGGGTGTCACCCCCTCCTCACCACACCCAACATGGCGGGATCAGGGGTGTCACCCCCTCCTCACCACGCCCAACATGGCGGGATCAGGGTGTCACCCCCTGCTCACCACGCCCAACATGGCGGCCCTGCCCCGCCCCGCCCTCTCCCGCCGCGGGTCCTCCGGCCGCCAGGGAGCGCTGCGCGGCGGGGCGGGGCCGGCCGGGCCGGGTGACCGCGGCGTCACGTGAGGGCGGCGGGGGGAGCCGGGCCCGGACGAGCGCGGGTGTCCCGGAGCGGCGGAGAGCAGCGCCCGGCACAGCCCAGCGCGGCTCGGCACGGCCCAGACCGGCACAGCCCGGCCCGCAGCGTCCCGGCCCGCCGGAGCCATCGCCCGGCCCAACCCGCAGCGCTCCCGGCCCGCCCGCCCGCCGCCACGATGCTGGCGCTGCTGTCCCGGCTGCTCGACTGGTTCCGCTCGCTCTTCTGGAAAGAGGAGATGGAGCTGACCCTGGTGGGGCTGCAGTACTCGGGCAAGACCACCTTCGTCAACGTCATCGCGGTGAGCGGGGCCGCGGGGATGGAGCGGGGCCGGGCCGCGGGGATGGAGCCGGGCCGGGCCGCGGGGATGGAGCCGGGCCGGGCCGCGGGAATGGAGCCGGGCCGGGCCGCGGGGATGGAGCCGGGCCGCGGGGATGGAGCCGGGCCGCGGGGATGGAGCCGGGCCGGGCCGGGCCGCGGGGATGGAGCCGGGCCGCGGGGATGGAGCCGGGCCGGGCCGCGGGGATGGAGCAGCGTGTGGGCCCTCGCTGGGGAGAACGGCTGAGCCCCGGGGCTGCCGAGCCTCCGTAAACCTTTGTGTGCTGGTGGGAGCCGCGGGGACGCCGATGCCACAGCAGGGCTCGGCCCGCAGCGGGCTCTGAAGGCGCCTTTCGGTCAGGGTGTCGGTGTTAGCAGATTGGGAGATAACATTGTGTGTCTTCGGCTGCCGCCTCCCTCTGGTTGCTTTTCAGTAGTCCTAAATCATTTAAGTGCCATCACCTACTCATGGCTCTCCTCTCAAATACTTGCTTATCGATTGCTGAAACCCATATCAAATAATCTCCTTTCTTTTAAGGTACAACTTAGCTAAGAAGTACAGCTCACAAGCACAAGCCCATCAGCAGCAAACTGCTGCACTGGGGCCTGCTGATCTGGTGCTGTGCCTGGAGCAGGTAAAGGAAGGGTGTGGGAATACTCCTACACGAAGCTTTTCCATTGTTGAACGAGATAAAGAGTGGCTTTGCCTAAATGGCGTGTTCAGCTTCATCAGTGTCCTGCTCTGCTGATGTATGTGATGGAAAACATTCCAGGAGACAAGCTGGACTTTGGGAGCTCCTGAAATGGGCAGCCAGGGTACCTTTTGGTTTTTCAGGGAGTGTGAGTGACCTAGAATGAGAAAGCTGATGTCTCCCGCTTTAGAGTGAGCACAGCTTCAGCTTGTCTCTTGGTTTTTGAGGCTGTGTCCTTAGCCCCGTGGAATACTTGTAAGAATGTATTTATTTAAGTGCCAGTTGAGTGAGTTAGTGGCTGGGAAAGGGGCTTTCATTCTCTTGCAGTTGTGCATCATCCTGCACACTGACAAACAGCCTGGCAAACCATAAGCAAGCCCTCGTGCAGTTCAGGTGTGAGCACTCAGTGGGCTTCCTGATAATCATGCAAAATGGGTTACTTCATGACAGGTAACTTCTCTGACTAGCTGGCAGCTAAAAGTTGCTGGAGTGACCCAGGAATACCAGGAGCCTTTTCTTTCACACTCTGCCAGTACATCTGGGCTTGGATTTGTAGAAGTGGAGATCTGAAATTGTACAGCCTCAATCAGTGGCTGCTGAGCTGGTACTGCTTGGAGTGTTTCTGCAGCTGGGGGCTCTCTGCAGGCTTCTCATCCTCTGGAGTCCTCCTGGTGATGGCACTTGACAAAAAAATACTTTGCTTCTGTATGGTAGCAGCAGCATGATGAGTTACCTGTGGAACTCCCTGCAGGTGTGTGCAGCAGTCAGAGCTGTAGTAGCTGCACATCAGCCGAGTCCATCTAAGCTGTCTCCAGTGGGAGAAGTTTCCCTAAGTAAAGCTGGAGTGTGTTTCCAGCCTCCTCTGCGGGGGCTGAATCTTGCAAGGTTTCAACCACATGTTAGGATCACACCCAGGCATTTATCTGAGTGAGTGCCATTCAGGGAGCCTTGCAAAACCCCGGGGAAGGAGGAAGCTGGTGAGCATGCTGACACAGCCTCCTTGGCTGGTTTAGTTTGGAAGCATCAGGTCACGTTTCTGAAGTTTTTAATTAGGAAATCTGGGGAGTCTTTACACAAAAAAACAGAGGGAGGGGGTTTGCCCAGGTCTGTGTTATTGGTTTAAACAAAATAAGTTGCCAGTGCAAAATCACTTTTTAGAGCAGTGCAGAGCTGTCTTCTTATTTGCTTCCTTGACTGACTTTAGTTCAGAGTCTGCATTTGGGAATGAGTGCAGGAAAGAACAACTGCTCTCTGCAGGGCAGTTAATGGTTTGGGTGGATGAGGCTGTTGGGATTCCTCAAAACTGAAATGAAAGGAATGACACAGCAAGATGTCCTGTAGGACAGCTCTAAAAGCTGGAGTGCACACCAGGAGCTTGGTGTGGCTTAGGAGGTTGTGTGCTGCCTGATAAAGGGCTCTTGCCAGTCTTGACAGCTGTGAGTTTAATCCAGTATAAATGTCTAATGCAGTCTGTGCCCATCAAATCAGGCATATGGAACTAGAGGGGAAACTCAGCCAGTTACACAGGGAAGCTTGGTACAAGGCCTGGCTGCTGCTGAAGTGGACAGGCCACCAGAGGCAGACAGTCCAGTTCTAGGATAATCCTATTATAGATTGGTGGTGGGTTTTGATCATGTTTATTCCTCCAGTGTAAACAAACACTTGATGTGTAATCAGGCTAAACAAGGGCCTGGAGAGAGGACAAAAGGGAATGGATTTGAACTGAGAGATGGGGAGGTTAGATTAGATATTAGGGATAAATCCTTCCCAGTGGGGGTGGGCAGCCCTGGCACAGGGTGCCCAGAGCAGCTGGGGCTGCCCCTGGATCCCTGGCAGTGCCCAAGGCCAGGCTGGACAGGGCTTGGAGCAGCCTGGGACAGTGGAAGGGGTGGCACTGGGTGGTCTTGAATGTCCCTTCCAGCCCCAACCCTCCTGTGTTCAGTTTGATTAGGAGGTTTAAAACCCAACGTTAGCAGTGAAATCTCGTTAGAGCTGGATTCAGCTAATGCAGCTTCTGCTTTTCTAAGGCTCTGCATTAGTCACTGTCTCTAATTAGATATTAAGCATAAGTTTTCCATGTATGTGAGTAAACTTGCTCACAAGGGAGGATATCATTTCTTCCTGGTCCTAATTTCCCTAATGTGGATGGCCTGTGGCTCTTATTCAGAGAAACTGCATGTCATCCCGGGATCGCATCTGGAATTGTCGGCTCCTGAGCCGAGCCCTGGAAATGCCCATTATTTACAGCCTCTGCAGGATCTCGTGGTGTTTGCAGCTCGTGGCCGTTCCCTCAGCCCAGCAGCTGGTGCCTGGGCTGCTGTGGGGAGCACGAGGGGCTGCTGGGGCCCTGTGGCACCACTGAAACATGACTCAAGTGAGCTGAGCCTGCCAGCAGGCGTGCAGCTGGGGAACAGGGCACCCCTGCAGCTGGGGAACAGGGCACCCCTGCAGCTGGGGAGAGGAGCACTCACCCCTGCAGCTGGGGAACAGGGCACCCCTGCAGCTGGGGAGAGGAGCACTCACTCCTGCAGCTGGGGAACAGGGCACCCCTGCAGCTGGGGAACAGGGCACCCCTGCAGCTGGGGAGAGGAGCACTCACTCCTGCAGCTGGGGAACAGGGCACCCCTGCAGCTGGGGAACAGGGCACCCCTGCAGCTGGGGAGAGGAGCACTCACCCCTGCAGCTGGGGAACAGGGCACCCCTGCAGCTGGGGAGAGGAGCACTCACTCCTGCAGCTGGGGAACAGGGCACCCTTGCAGCTGGGGAACAGGGCACCCCTGCAGCTGGGGAGAGGAGCACTCACTCCTGCAGCTGGGGAACAGGGCACCCCTGCAGCTGGGGAGAGGAGCACTCACTCCTGCAGCTGGGGAACAGGGCACCCCTGCAGCTGGGGAGAGGAGCACTCACTCCTGCAGCTGGGGAACAGAGGAGCACTCACTCCTGCAGCTGGGGAACAGGGCACCCCTGCAGCTGGGGAACAGAGGAGCACTCACCCCTGCAGCTGGGGAACAGGGCACCCCTGCAGCTGGGGAGAGGAGCACTCCTGCAGCTGGGGAACAGGGCACCCCTGCAGCTGGGGAGAGGAGCACTCACTCCTGCAGCCAGGCAGCAGGGCACTCCTGCAGCCTCCACAGCCTATTGCATTGGAAGAGTGGCACGGCCTGGGGTTTCTGTAGAAGTTCTGCCTGATGCCTGGTAGGTTGAGCCTTGATGCAGGTGTTTGGCACTGGAACTCTGGAGCTCATTAGCCTGACCACTGAAGCCTCGTTAGTCAGGGAGCAGAGATCTGGAGGAGTGGGAAGAAGTTGGACTTTGCTGATACAGTTATCAGGTTCAAGAGCTAAACTCAACCTGTTTGTGGTGACAGGGTAAATAGGGTCCCTCTTTAGGATTTGTGTCAGAGCCTGAATTAGCATGGTTGGTTTTTTAACTCTGGAATATCTGGCAAGTGTTGGAATGAGACTGTGGTTTCTAGAGAGAGGCAATTCCTAAAGTGCCTCTCAACGAAAGATTCGTTTGGCCAGCTGGGAGCTGCAACTTCCTTCTGTTCTCATGACTGTTAGAAGTAACTTTGACTTGAAGAAGCCACACCAGAGAAATGCAGAAAAATACTGCTCTAAAGAGCTCCACTGCTGTTTTAATACCTTTTGAACCACCCAGGTAGGCCATAAATCCTGTGTGTTGTCACTTCATACACACTGTGGCTGAGGGAGAAGGCTGATAAAATTTGAAGTGTTTCTTAATGGCAGAAGTCTCTTGAAATGCATTGCATCACTTCATTAGCTAATAAAGCTCTTAGGAGGTGACTCAGACCCTTTCTTTGAGGCCCTGCTTGCTGTACCCTAGATGGGCAAAAACAGGTGACTGAAATCAGAATCTCCTTTCTCCATCTTGGTCCTGAATTCCTGTAGAGCACTTCATAAGCAGTGGCAGAGCTTTAAGTGGTAACATCTGGATGAGGACACTTCCTTGACTGTCAGAAACATGAAATGCCCTGAGCTCTTACATGACTGACTTCTAGACAGACATATGCCTTCTTTATGGTTGATATTTGCTAAGCAGTCCATGTGCTTTTAAATATTCAATTAAACTCAGGGCTGGGGAAATAAAAATGTATTTTCTTGTCATATACCACTGTTTTGGCTTCTGCAGGAGTCATTCCTGGAAGTGCTGTTGGGAAGCCTTTCTGGGATTGAAGTTTCTAAACTGGAGTTCAGGCTTGTGATCATGATCACAAGTAGCTGGAACACTGAAGTATTTCCTAAAGAAGGAAGCTGGACTGTAGAAAGTTGATTTGTCTGTTTATGAGGCACTGCTTGGTTGAGGCTATGAGTGTTGCAGAGGAGGCTTAGTGTAGGGGTAGCTTGATATAATGCTAAAATTGCACTGCTTTTTAAATAATTTTTTTGAAGAAGACATTTTGGAGACATGCAGCATTTTTTCTTAGCGTGAAAAGAAAGAAATTTCTTGGGATGAGCATCAGGGTTTAATGTAATACTCTGGTTCAGGTGGATTGGGAGTGTCCTGGCTGGATTCCACACTCCAGTGGTGTTGTTTCCTAGTTGGTTAAGCTTGTTTGTGATCTCATCTAGCTGGATGAAAAGTACTGTGATTAAAGATAAAACAATCTTTGCTGTGTGATAACAAATCTGTATGAAGAAATTGGTCCCATAACAGCAGTGAATCATGTCAGCTTTATGAGATGCAAACTAAAGGCTGCCCTGACCTTCTCTGGTGATACAAAGAATGTCCTTGTGCAGGCTGTGGAATCAGAATCAAGCTGCTTAGGGGGCTGCAGTCTGCTAGGAGTTGTCCAAGGCCAGGCTGCGCAGGGCTTGGAGCAGGCTGGGGTAGTGGAAGGTGCTCCTGCCCGTGGCAGGAGGTGGAACTGAGGTTCCTCCCAGTTGAAACCACTCTACCATTCCATAACTCCTTGGAATTTGAGTTTCTGACTGTAGCTTGTGGCTTTGGAGAGGCAGATGAAGAAACCCAAATGTGTTTTGTTTGGTTTATGGTTTGACTCAAGACAACTGGAAATGGTAGGTTTAATAAGGTGTAATAGTAATTAAATTATAAAAGAGACTAAACTTGCATCCTTTATACACTTCTGGAATGTCAGGGGATGGCAAGTTAAGGCTTGTCCTAAGTTTTCCTCTGGGGACTGAACTGTACCTGTAGCTGGCTTGTTCAGAAATGCTGCAGTCTGTGATTTAGTGCTGCCACTGGTACAAGGTGAGCTGGACCCAAACTGATCCATGGAATGAAGTCCCTTAGGTCAGTCTGGGTGCAGTTTTGCTGCTCTGAGTAATCCTTATCCACCATAAGTACTCATCCGGGCAAGTGGGTTCATGCTGCACAAAAATCTCCTGTTTGGGTTCTCCAGGGGCTGTGAAGGGAGCATCTCTTAAAGCAGGAGGCTGAAGGATTGGTCCTGGGGGTTCTTTGTGCATGTGGCCTCTGAAATTGGCTGTTTAGTCTCCCTGGCCCTTATCTCCCACACGGCTTGGAGTTAACTGTGTTTGGTGACCTTCGGTTTGTGCTGGTGCTGTGTGGTCGGTGTGACCTCGGGGCTGAGGCTTCCGGCAGAATCCCTGCTGGGACAGCTCCTGCCCTTCCAGGAGCCCTGCGGGGAGGTGGGGGTCTGCCTGCTGGGGTGGGCACCACTGCTGAAAAGGCATTGCTGGATTTGTCAGCAGCTACTCCTGCTGTCCTTGATGAGCGTTTGAGCAGTGCTGCCGGGTGTGACAGCAGCCAAAGGCTTTCCCATCGGGAATTGAAAATATTGCTGTGCATATCAAACTTGTTTTAAAGCTGGTGTTTCAGGAGGAAGCATCTTATTGTGAGCACACAGTGATAGCACCGAGTACTCTGCTCTGGGAGGGAAGGCTGACTCCAACCAAGTGACTGCTAGTAAAAGTAGGTCCCTTTTGTGCTGCTCTTCGAGTAGCTTTTGCATATGAATACTCGAAGTTGAAGCTGAATTCATGGCTTTTTTCCTCTGAGGAGGTAGTAAACAAAAGCCCTCTAAATTCTGAGTGTAGAGAACAGTTTCTGGGCCAAGGCAGTTGAATGTAGTAGCAGAATCCATCAAAGGAGATCACTGTCTGCTGCTAAAATCCTTTACAATCATTTTAACCAATTTTTGACCTGTCTTAAAAGAGAAGGAGACTTCCAATAGTTTCCTTTGGATCCAGTGAGCAGAAGAACACCCACACTCACGTCAGGGGAAGGTCTTTCAAATGAAGACCTCAGCTGACCCATATGTTCATGTCAGCTCTAGATTGTCCCTCTGCAAAGCAGAGAACAGGCAGCTGAAACTCAACTGAGCGACTGCAGTTTGAAGGTTTTGAGGTTTTAAGCAAGTCAAAACAAGTTTGGGGATGTGCAGCGTGGGTAGAGAGCACTTGGGAAGGAATCAGATGCAGCAGCTTTCCTGAAGATTCTGTAAAAGTTTCCCTGTGGCGGGTCACAGTAATTTCAACGTTACATTAAAGATGTGGCAAATGAAGTGCTGCTCCAATCTGCAGGAATCTGTGTCCTGGAAGAGCAGTGGGAGAACATGAAATGGGTACTGAACACGCTGCAATTAGTGGGATGACTGGCAAAGTGAATGCTGCAAGGGAGGGCTGTAATCTCCTCACAGGGGTGGACAGGGAGTGTTTGGACAGCCTAGAGCTTGATGAGGGTTGTGATAAGGTTGTTCATGGGTAAGAGTCAGGGGGAAGGCCAGCAAGGCAGATGTCCTGGTGGGGGTCTCTTCTAGACCACCCAGCCCAGCATGAAGAGGCACCAAAATCTTCTTTAAGCTGCTGGGAGAAGTCTCACTGTGGCTAGGCCTTGTTCTCATGGGGGACCTCAGCTTCCCACATGTCTGCTGGAAATAAACCCAGCAGGGAGGTGATGAGTCCAGGAGGTTCCTGGAATGTGTGTTCCTATTGATAAGAACAGCTCTCGAGAGAAGGATCTGGAAGGATCTGAGTGGGAATAGTTGGCAGCATCTGGGGTAAGGCTCAGCAGCGCAGAGATGGAGGCTCAGGGAGTGCTTGGGAGACGCTGGGATAGGAGCTGTGGGTGTGGGGTGTGACTGTGGAGGCAGGAATGTGGAGGCAGGAATGCTGTGGTGCTTGAGCAACTGGCAAGTGACCCTTCAGAGGCAAGATTGGTTTGAGGAGCTGAACTGAGCTGCCCCAGGCGTGGCAGCACAGCTCACCATGGGCTCTGAGCTGTGCTGGTCACTGGCTGCTCATGCCCTGGCATTTGGGGCAGGAATGGGCAGCTCCTGGGCTGGCATTCCCATTGGGCACCCACCCTGCCGTGTGAGAAGGGGCAGAGTGGATTCTGAAGCAGTGCTGCAGGGTCTGACCCAAGCTCCTCGTGCAGCCCTGGTCCTGCTGGCCACACTGTTCCTGATACAAGCCAGGAGCTGCTGCCCTTCATGGCCACCTTGGTCAGGTTTAGTTGCTCCTTGCAGCCTGTGGGCAGTCGGGCCCTAACAGGGGTGCTGTGTCTGCTTCAGAGATCCCAAAAGGCTTTGAACCCCAGGGAACTTCTCTGGCCAGTGTCAGAGGAGAGATGCAGGCTTTGCTGCTGTGATACCAAACCCTAATTAAACAGCTGAATGCTTTGGGATCAACCCTAATTTTTCCAAATGTGCTTGACTGTCTGGTTCTATTACACATAATGGATGTAGTGAGCTTCATAATGGCCACTGTGGCTGATTCACCTTCTGCCAAACAGCCAAGGGAGAAATCTGTAGTAGTGTTGAAAACTCTTGTTATGGCTACAGGAGATAGCTGGGAACTTGGCTCTCAAGCTGCTGCAGATGGAGGTGTTACAGACAGTAAAACATCTGCCACTGGAGGAGCTCTCCAGTGCAGTGCTCTTGCAGCAGTTCTGTCCCAGCTGGGAGTGATGTTGGGAACCAGCTCAGATCCTCTGGAGCTGCATTTGCCACCGCTGCACAGGTTGGACACTGGCCTGGCAGGAAGCTGACCCGGCAGGTCCTTCCACTTTGCAGCTTTTAACACTCCTCAGGGAGTCACCCCATGCCTGTGGGCAGGAGGCTTCCTCCACAAGAGTGATTTATTGCTGCAAAGGCTGGCCAGAGAGCAGCTTGCATCAGAGGGAGCCCTTCTGGATATTTCTAGCTCCCAGGTAACGGGGAGATCCCGACATGCAGCCTTGGCTCCAGCAGAAGTAGGTGAATGGCTCTTTCCTCCCCTTGCCCTGTCCATCTGGTAAGCTGTGCAAAGCACTCTCCCAGGTGGCTTTGCTCCCCTGGCTGCCTCGAGGCTTGAAAAACGATTTCAGTGCTTGTAAGAAATGAGTTGTCTGACTTCACAGAAGCTCCAGTACACATGGATTTAACATCCACGACTTCTCGGCTGTAAAACCTTCAGTTGGAAGGCAAAAGGTTGTGATATTTTACTATGTAAACCAGTTGTGTCAGATAAGCACTAAATTTAGCTTTCTCTTTTTTCTTTTTTCCAGTCAGGTCAATTCAGTGAAGATATGATTCCTACTGTGGGCTTCAACATGAGGAAAGTTACAAAGGGTAATGTTACAATAAAGGTACGTTGCCATTGTTGACTGTTTTCTTTAGGTTCTAGTTTGCAATTTACGTGTTTGCTCTGTTTTGCTTCCAGCCTTGAGGCAAATATAGAACACTGAAGAGGCTCAGCTAAATCTGTCGAGCAGCTTAAGAAGACATTTATGTTTATTTATGGAGTTTCTGAAATGAGAATCTGTGTGTGATTCCCAGGTTCATGGACTAGTTAAAGCACTGTTGTGATAATGCTGTCTGGCTTAGATCTGAATGTTTGAGGTCCAGAGATGCTGTTTCCTGCTCATCAGTTTGCTTAAGGGAAGGTTTTTAAAGTGAATACAATGTATTTTCTTGTGTAGCTCAGTATGTAACCTTCATACACGGGATGTTCTTACATCTGATGCAAGGTGCTCCAGTTTGCACCTCCTGCTCTTGGGCTCTAAGCTCTGAGCAGCTGTGCAAGGGATTATTCCTGTTTTAATATGGGAGGGGTCAAGCAGCTGCTTAAGGAGAAAGGAAAAACTGTAGTGATTTCTTGTCTTATCTTTGCCTGACATGTTTAAACACAGTGCATGGCTAAATTGTCTTTCTCCCCTTGCCTTAAGATTTGGGATATAGGAGGGCAGCCCCGATTCCGGAGCATGTGGGAGCGATATTGCAGAGGAGTTAATGCTATTGTGTAAGTGTCCTTCCTTCAGCTCTGCTTCCTTCACATGGGCTTCTCTTCTCTGGGAGCCTTCCTAACACTGCATGCCTGACTGTAGTTCTCCTTGTGATTCTGAGCCACACTGACCTTGTGCACCCTTCAGTTCAGGGCTCAGGATGGGTTATTTTATCAGTGTCTGATCTGGAGTACTAACTCCTCCCTGACTGAACTGGGTGGCAGTGCTAACTCAAAGCATCTTCCTTCTGCTCTGGTCTTAGAGAATTTTTTTTTTAAGAACTAAGTTCTTTGCTCAGAAGTCCTAGCTTGAAAACCTTGTTGAATGTGCTCAAACCTGGCAGTGTAAAGACTGATGTTTGTGCAGGAGCTCAGTGTCACTGACCTAACCTGAAATTCTCTTTAAAGCTACATGGTAGATGCTGCAGATCGTGACAAAATAGAAGCCTCTCGGAATGAGCTGCACAATCTTCTAGATAAGCCCCAGTTACAAGGAATCCCTGTAAGTAACATCACCTTAAACACCATTAAATGTCTCTGAGGGATGTGCATAATTTGAGCAACTCTGACATCTAACTGGAACTCTGAATTATAAGGCCCAACCTGACATCACCTTAAACACCATTAAATGTCTCTGAGGAATGTGCATAATTTGAGCAACTCTTGACATCTGTCTTGAACTCTGAATTATAAGGCCCAGCCTTACTGGTCAGTATAAGCATGGACAATGCCTGCCCCCAGTGCCTTAAATCATTTTTTGACCTTCAGTGGTCTTATTTCACTCAGTGCTCACAAAACATAATAAATACAATTGAAACAGTAGTTTAGAGGATTCCACAGTTTGAGTTTGTGCTATTGACTAAAGGTTAACCACAGTGTAGTACAGAAGTGTAGAGTAAGTTTGGGGAATCTCAATGAGCGTGCTGCAAATGTTCTCAGATTTATCAGTGATGTATTCTCTTGCTTGCTCTTTGCACAGAACAGATTATTTGTACCCCCTCTTTCCCTGTGACTAGCTCAGTCTTCTTTCTTGGTCTGGTTTAACAGTGCATATCTCGTCCCATTAGATTTAATAGGCAGATGCAGGCTGCTCATGAGACTCCCTTGAAGTTTGTTTTCTGGTTTTCTTGGGGTTTTTGTCTGTTTGGGATTTTTTCTTGGTCTGGTTTAACAGTGCATATCTCGTCCCATTAGATTTAATAGGCAGATGCAGGCTGCTCATGAGACTCCCTTCTGGTTTTGTTGGGGTTTTTGTCTGTTTGGGGTTTTCTAAAGCAAAGCAACAACCATTTCCTTCTCTGGATTTCAGGTTCTAGTACTTGGAAATAAGAGAGACCTTCCTAATGCTTTGGATGAGAAACAGCTAATTGAAAAGATGTAAGTCTAACCCTTGCTAAGAAACATTTCTCTTCCTCAATAAATTCATGCACATAGGGTTGTTATTAGATCAGGAAGCTCGCATTTATGAGTGGAAAACCCAGCAACAGCAGGTAACTGAATATTGTACAGAACAAGTTGTGTGGGGAAGGGGAAGAGGAGCAGCTCAGATTGACATTAAGAGCCCTTGTGTCAGTGAAATGTGTGCTGACATGTTCTCTCTTTCCTAGGAATCTTGCTGCTATTCAGGACAGAGAAATCTGCTGCTACTCAATTTCTTGCAAAGAGAAAGATAATATAGGTAACTATTAACCCAAAACACTGAGAATTATGAAGTGCTGTCAGAGGATGGACTGGGGGGATTTTAAGTTCTTAAACTTCGTGTCTTCAGGAAGCCAGGAACAAATCAAAGACCAGTGTATGAGTGCATGGGTTTAATTCAGTGTAACTCCTGATGGCAGTGAGGAAGCCTGACTGGTGTTAAAGTTTTAGGGGTTGTAGTTACCAAAAAATGCCAGGCCCTGTGAAATATGCTCCCTTCTTCAGTCAGTTTGCAGGAAAGAGCTGACTCTAGTCCATTATCTTGGCCTGAAGGATTTTATACTTCTGTCAGGTGCTCTCACCTCTGCCTCACTTGGTCAGGATGCCAGATACTCGCAGCAAGTTTTTCCTCAAGTTTATTCCCCAAGATTATTTCCCTTGCAATAATCACCTTCCCTTGCTGTGTTATCAGAGCAGTTTGTGTTGTGCCATCTGCCAGTCCCCTGCAGCCAAACAGTGCCTTTCTTCTGGCACAGACATCAAATGCTTCAGAAACTTGTGGAGTTCAAAGCAGAAACCATGCCCTGTAATCTCTGGTATTTGCCATAAGCTTTGTGAGTAAACCAAGTCATCTCAGCTGAGTGAAAACAGAATTTAACAACACTTTCCACCCTTTTCCTGATGCCTTCCTTGGCATGGGATTAACACTGGTGCATTGCCAGGGTAACAGGAGTTTGCTGATGAGGAAACTTCAGGGTGATGCTCCCAGGAGAAGCTCTAAAGGATACCAGGATGGCTTTATAGGGAAAAAAGCTTCTTTCTAGGAAAACTGAATAGTCTGTGGAACAGTTGTGGCTTCCAAGAAGCCCCTGTCACCTTAGCATCAGTTAAATGTTCAGACATGCTGGATGGAAGCAGAGACTCCCTTCTGTGGAGATCCACACAAGGCTGCCAGCACAGCTGAGCACCACTGAGGCTCCTGGCTGGAAGGGAACCTTCCTGAGGAGAGCCTCTTGCAGGCAGGGAGGATGGAGCACAATGCCTTGTACCACAGGGCTAAACCAGCCTTGTTCTCATCAGGGGAGGAGCTGCAGGCTGGCTGAACAGAGCAGTGCTGATCTAAAAGTAATTACTGGTGAAGTGTCCCATGAAGGAATATCTTCTTCCTAGAAATGGGCTGAACTGAGGAGCCAGGATGTGTGGGGCAGTGCCTGTCATTGTTACCTAAAGGGTGCTTAACAGTTACAGGATCAAAGCTTGGACAGCAAACATCCAGAAAATCGCTGTGTTCATCTTCCCTGGGCCATCCTCTAGAGAAGGGCTGGGATATTCCTGTCCTGTGTTTGGGACACTGGAATACCAAAGCCTTGCCACTTACTCCAATGCAGACACTTGAATGTGGAACTTCTCTTCTCTCTCCCTGTAGATATCACGCTTCAGTGGCTTATTCAGCATTCAAAATCTAGAAGAAGCTGAAGTCTTCCTGGAATCTCCAGTACCAGTTGGCCATAATCTCAGTTGTCCACTTCCCTCCATAATGAGATACTACCCAAAAATCCTGTATCAAGAATCTGCCTTTTCACGGTTCATTTCTCATGTGCACTGCTGAAGACTTGTATTCCTATCCTGTCACAAAACAACTAGAGTTGTCATGATAAAGTCAGCACAAATATTTATTTTACAACCATCTTTGGTGGGAGGGTCGTGGGGGGGCTTTTTAAAGAAATATCTCTACCATGTTAACTACGATGGTACACTCTGTTCTGGTTTTTCAGGGCCAGGTTTTTATATGATTTTCAGCAAGTGTTTTATTTCTAGTGTTTAGTGGCTTGAAGATGCTGATGCTTGACAGCATTAAGATTCTGTAAGATGCCACATACAGTAGTTAGAAAACATTTAAGCGTGAATTGTGGGATACTGATTGATCTCACAGATGCATGTGATGTGTGTGTGTAAGCAGGGAAATGGAAACTGTTTGCAGAGGGGAGCACAAGGCATAGATCAGCATCACTAATCTACAGCTGAGATCCTGTCACTGGAAAAAGAAAACTCTCCTGATGAATTAGGAAAGTCATCTGTTTAAAATCATTCTGTTGCTTCTGTTTAACATTTATGTGGGGGATGGGAATGGACTGTTCTGTCAAACTTTCAAAAATTGGAGTATTCCAGCATGAAAACAAATCGCTAGGAACATCAGGCTGTGTTCAAATACATTTTTCTATCTCCAGATACTCGTGGTCTCTCTCTGAAACCAGAACATGCATTCTGAGCAGCTGCATGACACCCAAATTACTGATGCTCTTGTATCGAGGCAGTTGTTGACCTTTAGCACAATCTGTGTGTAATTGTCAGTGTCTCCTGCTCCTGGAATGGCTGGGCACAGTTTCACCTGGTGCTATGGAATACCTGGGCTATTGTGACAACTCTAGACCCGCCTGCTTTCTCGATGTAACCATGTGCAAAGCCTGTCAGATGCAATGAAACGTTTTGCTGTGTCAAAGCACGAGAGAGCCATGAATTGATCTGTCTCTTGACTAGCTCCTGCAGCTTAGGGAAGCGTGTATAAACTCAAGACTGTAACGTTTCTGTAGCTTTACTTTCCCAGTGACTTCAGCGTATTTAAAGGGACAGCCTCGTTGAGAGCGGTTTGTTCATCCAGCGGTGTCAGTGTAGCTACTGGTGTGTGCAGATCGTGGTGCAGCTCTCGTGTTGCCTCCTCACACCGTGTGTGACTCCTCACCTCCTCGTGGTTTGCATCCCCGGGCTGGGAGCAGTGCTGTCCCCTCAGTTCTGACGAGCCAGTGTTAATGCAGACTGCCTTACTGTCCTGTCCCAGCTCTGGCACTGCTGCACACACACTACAGCTGCCTGCCTTCAGCCTGAAGTTACATTTGAACTTTTTGTCCCCTTTCAGTTCTCTGAAGCATGGTTTCAATTAATCCATACTCTGGTGCTGTAGAGGAGAGGGTGTATTAACTTGCTACTGTAGTCCCGAGTTCACCAGAACTGCTACAGTTACTTTTATTTAGCAAACTTGCTTGTGCCTATCATAAGGAAACTAAACTAGAATGTGTGAATCTTTGTGGGGGACCAGGTCACTGTTTAGTTAACTGGCCTATAGCTAAACTTGATGTGTTTGGTGTTTATCTACTTCACTGCTTTCAGCATTTATGGCATCCAAACACTACCAATTGTTAACCTGTGCATTACTCTCTGCATGTGAACAACTTATACAATTACTGAACTTTGTAAATACGTGATTTTTTTTTATTTAGGTGGATGCATATGTTGGTTTACTGCTCTTCAGCTTTATTCAATAAACTTATGTTTTGAGGGTTGTATTGACACTTAACTGCCTGACTTGAGTTGATGTGGCTGAAATCATGGAAAAACACAATGGGATGTCTGTCTCCTCTGCCAAAGATTCCAGTGGGGGAAGAAGGATTGGTAAATACCTGAGCTGATTTATAGTCTGTGGTTCAACTATTCCAGTGAAATGCTCACAAAACTACCTTTGAGGCCTGGGGCTTGCTCACCTTACCTGAGCAAGCTCGGACAGTCAGTCTGAGCAGATTGCAGGGCTTTTTGATGTGTGTGAAAAGCACTGGTCAGCTGCAGGGTCTGAAGCAGGGGCAGCCTTCTGGAGCTCAGTTTTCAGGAGAGAAATGCATGTGTTTGCAATCTTGGTTCTTGTGTCGAGCCTAGAGTAAAACCTTTGTTTTTCTACACAAGTGTCAGATCTTGCAGTGCCTGATCATTCACTGCCAATTAAAGCAGAAGGATTCTTATCTCAGTGGAAAGTGAGGCTTTTGTTGACTGAGGTCTTGAACAAAATCTTTGCTGTGATTTTAATCAGAAGTTTCACTGACTGTTCTTCCCAAAGGTTTTTGTTGTATTAATTTCTCTTAGGACACTGATTAATTAATAGGACTGTCTGTCAGCATCTTCCAATCAATGGTAAGAAGTTGGATGTCTTGTTTCAGGCTTGTCTCCATGTAAGCTTTCAAACTTACTGAGCTGTATCAGGTTGGTTTTTAGTCCTGAGTGCAGGTCTTTGAGCATCCTTCAAGTGTAACTCAGCTGGTGGGAAGGACCAGTGACCTGTTAAAGATTTGTGCATATTTCTTTGGGAGCTTCCTGCATGCAAAACAAGCTCCCTGTAGTTCATAGTCAAAGTGAAGTGTCTCTGGAGACAAATCTGAAAGCAGTGTTAGTGCACTAAGCCTTGTCAGCCTGGTTGGTGTGATAGCAGTGCCAGTCATTCAGTAAATCAGCTGTGGTATGACCTGGCCCACAGCTCTTTGCTTGATGTGCTATTTGAGTACCAGTTTCTGTTTCTAGGTGTAAATAGCAGGGAGAGACACAGGAGCCCCCGTGATGTGTGTTCTCTAAAAGGTACATTTGCAATACTCCCCAGATGCCCCCAGCTGGGTTTCAGAGCTGTTGTGGTACTGCTCTGCCACATGCCCTTGGGTACTCCTGTGGCAGGAAGGACACCTCAGAGGGGCTGCACTGGTTCTGTTTCTGGGCTTGAGTAACTTCCCAGGGAACTTTTCTTTGAAAAGGGGAGGAATTGTTTCCTTCTCGACACCTTCTCAGCCTTGGACTGAAAACAATACTCATCTGGCACTTTATATCCAAGGTTAAATCTTTCCTGGCCTGATGAAGGTGTGGAGCCTTGCACAGGCATTAACAGTGGTGCTTGCAGAACTTGGATGCTGCAGCTGTGTTCTAGAAATGTAATCTCACCATGATTACTTGTCTCAGGCTCTGTAGTGAGCAGGGACAGTAAAAAGAGGCTGATGACATTTCCCATTCTCTTCACAAAAGTTGCTTTTGGAGATGCATTTTAGTTTCATAAGTTATTGCATTTGACATCAGTGTAGTCATACTTATGTCACACAGTCCTGAAACTCCCCTGATGCAGGTCTTGACTGTTGGCATGTTAAGAAAAGCAGCTCTTGTGCAAAGGCAGACTGAGCGTGGTGGTGAATACCTGGAAGCTGGACAGCAGTCCTCCCTCTGAGAGCTGGTGGGGTGTGGGCACTGTGTGCTGTCCTGGGCTTTAAACCAGCTCTCAGCCCTTGCTGGTGGCTCTGTTCAGTGCAAGTTCTGGAGCAGCAGTGATGAGATGAGCAGTGGTTGTGCTTGTCCCCACAGCTCTGCTGCAGGAGAGTTTCCTTGGAGTGTCCCTGTCCTCACAGCTCCAGTGTGGGTGGTGGTGCCTTGAAGTGCAGTTGCAGAGCAGGGGAGTTCCCATCACCCAGAGCAGCTCTGTCCCACCACCTGGCAGCAGGAAAGATGCACAGATGTGGAGCTGTTCCATCATCTGTGGAACCAGTAATCCAGTTCCTCAATGATTTATGTTTTATCTTTGCTTCTTGATGGAAACAGGTTGGAAAGATTTTGGGTGCTGGCGTATCAAACTGCATAATCTTCACTTTCTGGTGGAAGTAAAGGCCAAAGAAAATGCCTTAAACAGTCTGTCTGTTGAATCTAGGAGTGTTGTGCAGGGATCTGTAATAGCCTGAGGTATGGCTTAGCAGGATTATCAAGCTTTGGACTCCCTGAGGTTCCCTTTGTCGTTTGTGGCTGTGCAGTGGCACGTCCTGGTTTGCTTTGTGCAGGAACTGTGCTCCCCCTGCATGCCCAGCACTGCTCCCCTGCCTTGCTCCTGCACTGACCTGACAGTGTGCATCCCAAAAAGGGGTGAGAACAGGAGATTCAGCTGTGTTTCTAAGCTGACACAGACAGTGAGTCGTGTTAAAGGAGAAGTAATGTGTGAGTGCCTGAGCTTCAGGGCTTTAGTTCCCAAAATGTGAGCGCAGAACAACTTGTCTCAGCAGACCATGACCCTTGAGAGTGCTCTGCTGCTTTGGGGCTGCAGCTGCTGGCTGCTCAGCGTGTCTTGGTGAAACAGGGGTTTCCTCTTGCCTGTCACTCCAGTGGCAAACACAGAATGGCACTCACAGGGGCTTTGCACATACTCTGTGAAAGGAGAAGTGAAATACTTGATGTTTTTATTTCCCTCCCAGTGGAAGGTGGGTAAGTAGACCTTTGTGCCAGGATTAGTGCCTTTTAATTATGACATGACAGGTTTTATTCTGTTAAAGGCAACATGTATCATTGTGATAATTTTGAAGTGCTTCAATAAAGTGTTGTTGAAAACCACTTTTTTGCAGATTCATCTGTAGTAGGATAGCTGATTTATTATTGTTAGAAATATCTAAGAACCCTCATTACCTAATTTAACTACATAACTTCATGTGGAGAGTGACTTGTGCTCAGTGGGGGCAACTTTGAAAGGCCAGGCTGTGAAATTCCCATTCCTGATTATTTTTGTTCTGGAAGCGTTGGTTGGTCTCATTTGTGCTTCTCTCTGAAAATTACCTAATTTAACTACATAACTTCATGTGGAGAGTGACTTGTGCTCAGTGGGGGCAACTTTGAAAGGCCAGGCTGTGAAATTCCCATTCCTGATTATTTTTGTTCTGGAAGCGTTGGTTGGTCTCATTTGTGCTTCTTTCTGAAAAGACCCATTGGGTTGAAGTTCCTGAACCATATTATTCAACAAGCAGAGCAAACACATCAATAGAGGAAGAAAAAGTTGTGGTATGTGAAATTTAAAGCTGAACTTGATTTTCTCAAGAGTCTCAAGAGCGTTAAGGTGCTTTTGTGTAATTGTGGTAATTTGGGGTGTGAATACTTCAATCTTTGCAACAAGAAGGAATTTTCAATAATGAATTCCCTTCTTGGTTTGGGTAACATTTAAAAGATCCATGAATTCTGCAGACAGAGGAAAGGAACTGAAAGATTGTCCAGGCTAGAGGATTTTATCCAAAGTCAGCATCCAGAAGTCTGGCTGGACCACTGAGTTGTAATGCTTGGTTTGGATTTATTAATTCTACTGTTGCTGTTACAATAATTGGAAAACAAAGACCTGACTTCTGAACTGCTCTCAAATGCAGGCTGAAGACAGATCATTATTGTCTGCTTGTCTGTCTGTGCATAACAAGTCCTTTATTCTTTTTCTTCTGCAGGCATTTTTCACGTTCTGTCCCATTTCCTTGTAACAAACCAGGCACTTTGGTAAAAGCCCCAGCGTGGAAGGGCAGCTCAGCTCAGTGCCAAGTGAGCAGTTCATCACTCCGATGCTCTTGGGGTTGCTGGGCTAGCTCAGAGCTGGGTTTCTTTACCTCCCCCACCTGTGGTTTCTTGCTGTTCTTTGGCTTCTCTTCAAGAGGTTTGGTTTTAGCAGTACTGCCCGTGTGTTCACCCACATCCACAGGCACACCTGGCATGTGTCAGCTCTTTCTGCAGCTGCCCCGGAGCCAGCTGCCACCAGTGCCGCGGGCACAGCTGGCGCTCTGCTCCACTGCGGGATGGAAATCCCCGTGTCACCTCCTCCAGGATCCTGGCTGGGAGCGTGGCTTGGCTTCGTCCCACCGCAGCTCCCGGGATCGCGCTCTGGGGCCCGGGGCAGGCCCGAGGAGCCGCGGGTCACGCGTGTCACAGCATCCCAGGGTCCCCGAGGCTGGCTCCGAGCCGCTTTAGGGCAGGCGGCACTCGCCACCTACGGAGCCGCTCGGGAAATGCAGGGGCAGCCCGGTCCCGCCCGGGAAGGGACATTTCCTCCCCAGGCACAGCATCCCAGGGTCCCTGAGGCTGGCACGGCCCTCCCAGCCCAGGCAGTGCCAGCTGTGCCCAGCCCGGAGCCCTGAGTGCCACCTCCAGGGGACACCTGCGGGCATAGGCTCTCCAAAGCTCCCTGGGCAGTGCCAAGGCCTGAGCAGCCTTTCCACGGAGGAATTCCTGCTGCTGTCCAGCCGCTGTCACGGGCACGCCGGGACCTCTCCGGAGCTGGGGCGTGGCCACGGTCCGGCCTGACCCTGCGCCGTGCCACGACAGCCCCGCGCCGCCCCGCCCCTTTAACGCCGCCGGGCGCTGCCTTTGAGTGACACACCGCGCGGCCAATGGCCGGCGGCCGCTCCCGCCTCCGCGCCGGCTACACCAATAGCAGCGCGGCATGGGCGGGCTTTGTGCCGCTCCCAGCCCGTGTTTTTCCTTCCGCTCTTAAAGGGGCCGCAGCGCGGCGCGGGCGGCGCCGCTGCGCTATGCGCGGGCGGCCATGCGATGGCGGTCGGTGGTGCTGGGGCTGCTGCTGCTGCGGCTCGGGCTGCAGGCGCTGCTGGCGCTGCTGCCCGCGCTGGCCCGCGGGCTCTGCCTGCACCCGCGCCTGCCTTGTCCCGGCCCGCGGCCCTCCCGTGGGCGCTGCAGGCCGCGGGGCCCGGCTGTGGGGCGCGGCGGCGGGCGGCGATGAGTACGAGCGGCGCTACAGCGGCGCCTTCCCGCCGCAGCTGCGGGCGAGGCTCCGGGACGCGGCCCGGGGCATGTTCGTGTTCGGCTACGACAGCTACATGGAGCACGCCTTCCCCCGCGACGAGCTCGACCCGCTGCACTGCCGCGGCCGCGGGCCCGACCGCCGCGACCCGTGAGTGCGGCCGGGGAGCGGGGCCGGGGGGGAACGGCTGCTGAGGGGATGGGGGAGAATGGCTGCTGAGGGGACGGGGAGAATGGCTGCTGAGGGGACGGGGGTGAATGGCTGCTGAGGGGATGGGGGAGAATGGCTGCTGAGGGGATGGGGGGGAATGGCTGCTGAGGGGGCGGGGGGAAGGGGTGGTGGGGGGGGG